>NW_027460985.1:0-292500 GCF_037038515.1 Microtus pennsylvanicus
AAGTATCCATTCTAGGGAGAGCACAAAGGAGAGATGGACAGTGAGAAGAGAAATTTAGGGCCTGTGCCTACCAGGATCTAGGTTGCTGCATGTCGAATTGGCTATATTACTTGCCTCTTTGATTGCTCTGCTTACACTCTTGAGTACTTGACCAACTACTGCATCCTATTGGAATTCTTCCCTTTCGAAAAGAAGAAGGATCAAATGAAGAAATGCATGAAGGAAAGACAGACAAAAAGAAGAAAGGAAGAAAGAGTGCTGCTAAGGTCAAGACCAGAGCAAAACAGAGATCCTCTCTGCTTCATAAGAAAAACCAGTGAGGTAACTGGAAGTAGGGTCAGGAGACAGGAATTAAATAGGGTAGTATCACCTGATTTCTTAGCACTGATACCTGAATTAGATAGGGTAGTATCACCTGATTTCTTAGCACTGATACCTGAACCTCCTTTCAGGCAAATCAAATTAGCATTTGAGCATAAGATCCAAAATTCACTCACTCTCTCTCCCTCGCTCTGTGTGTTTGTGTGTGTGGGTGGGGGGGTATTGTGAGGTTGTAGTGGTGTGTGTGGTATGTAAGCTCCTAGTATGATTTCCTGATGTGTCCAGGAAGGAGAACCTCCACACCAGATGATCAAATGTGTGTGTGTACGTGTGTCTGTGCACAGTCACGCGTGTCTCTGCACATTTGAGGTTGATGCCTATATACAGGTTTGAGTGTGTTTTCTCGTGTCTTGTCCACTTTTTTTCTGAGACAGAGTCTTTCATTGGCCTGAAGCTCACAAAATAGGGTAAGCTGTCTGACCAGTAAACCCCAGGAACATTACGTATCCACAGTTTTGTGCTGGGATTCCACAACTGGAGTTTTATGTAGATTCTGGGGATTGCAAATCAAGCACCTTGTTAATTGAGCTTTCCCCTCAAATCCTAGGATGAAGTTTTAATTGGGATACAAAATAATCAGTTAGAAATGTGGTTTTTAAAAAGTGGATTTATTTTTTTTAAAAAAGGTGGGGGGGGGATAATCTGAAAACATTGACTTTGATCCTGAGTTCTAAGTGTTTTCCAAATCAGCTAGGGCTCCAAAAGACCAAGGTATTATTCCACCAAAACCCAAGTTGGTGAGCCAAAGAGTTTAAAACTTACAGCTAACAGATGAGGAGTTACTTACAGGAGCAAAGCAGCGACACCACAGAAAGTCTGACTGCAGCAAGGAAAGATTCCTTCTCTGTAGCCAGATAGATGGAAGTGCCTGCCCGTCAGTCGACCGTTCACACTCTCAGTACTCCAGTGTCTCCAGAGGCTACAGAAACACAAGTAACTGGGTCAGAATCACACACAGATGACAAGGAAATACTTCGGTGAGAGTCTAATAACTCCCACTCCAGGTTAAATGCCCTTGTATAAAGAACCATCAGCAGGCCGGTGGTGGTAGGGTGTGTAACAAGGAAGCTCAGTAAGTCGTGGAAAGCAAGCCTGTAAGCAGCATTCCTGCCATGGCCTCTGTATACTGGTATATTTGTGTTAAAATGAATAAAGCTTGCCTGAAAATAAGCGGGCAAAGCAGCCACACTCCTCAGCTATACAGGACCGTGGTGGTGGTGGGGGGGAGCAAAACTTTAATCCCAGTGCTCAGGAGGCAGAGGCAGGCAAGTCTCTGAGTTCAAGGCTATTCTGGGCTATACAAGATTGATCCAGAAACAGATATCAGTGTTTGGGAATCACACATGTTTAATCCCAGTACTGGAGAAGGGGAGACAGGAGCAATATGAAGAGCAGAGAGAGGAATATAAAGGGGGAGAGACAGGAACTCAGGAGTGTGGAGTCTGATAATTTGTGGAGACAGGATCATCACCTTGAGTCTGAAGACTTGGTAGAGGTGGTTGGCTGCTTTGTATTTCTGATCTTCAGCTTGGACCCCAATACCTGCCTCTGGGTTTTTATGATTCTGCTACACCTCTGCTTTGATTTCTGCTTCGAGATTCCTTCCTTGATTTCCTTACATGATGGACTAAAACTGGAAACTTAAATAAAGCCTTTCAATTTGATTTTGACCATAGTGATTACAATTTAAAACTAATACAGCATATTCCCAAGTGGGGGATAAACCAGACACCCTTAAATCTCATATATGGGCCATCCATAATCTTCAGCGTGACACATACCCTGCATTAAGAGCCCCAAACCACCATTAAGGCCACTTGCTTTGAAGAATTTTTTTTTAATTTTAGAGATTTATTTTACGAAAAAGTTGCAAAAATAAGACAGAATATTCCCAAATGCCCTGAACCTGGTTGATTCTTTTGTTACGATTTTGAGTGGATGTGTCACAATTGTTGAGCCAATCAAGGCATTCCTAATTACTAAATCCATGGTTTATTCAGATATCCTTATCTTTTACCATTACTCTTTACCATTGTCCATTAGTGTCTCCCACGAAGACACTAATTCATACAGCAGTGGTTCCCATGGCTTTTTGTAAGACATATATTTGTGTTGAGGAATCATTTATACTTCTAGGGTAAAATGAAACGTTAGTGTGTTGCATCCTTCCCTACTGTCTTTATCTCAATGGAGTCACCTTTGGGAAGACCATGAGAAGTTCTTTTCTGAAGTACATCACCTCCATCAAGGTTGCAGAGAACATCAAGTTCTTCATGTTGTATATTGTTCATTTTATAAAAGCTCCCTCCAGAAATGGAAGCCTCACAGACATGGTGGCTGTCCTTGTGTTAATGTCGACCTACCACAGTGTCAACTGAGAGGGAAGCCTCTAATGAGAAACTGCCTACATCAGATGAAGAGGTTGGTCTTTGGACACATGTGTGTGTGGTTTCCCTGATTATTAATTCACAAAAGAGGTCCCGGTCCGCTGTAGGCAATACCATTCCTAGGGAGGAGGCTCTAGGTTAGATAAAAGTACCAGCGAAGCACGAGCCTATGGGCAAGCCAGAGAAGGGACTAGCTAATGTAAGACTTTAAGACAATCCTGAAGCCATTTCTGACTATTCTAAATCCTCTCAGCCTCCGTGCCATAGTGCTTCCCCTCCTCCCCTGGGAACTAAAGACCTTATAGCTACACACGCAGGTACTCAGTTCCTGAACAAGTACCCATATACGTGCGTTTTGATTCAGTCCCCTGGGAAACGGGGTCAAAATGACCTCTGACCTCACCTGATCTGGCAACAGCTCTCTAGTCAATTATTGGTAATAGCCCTTCTGAATGAGCCATTCACAACCCCCCTTGATTCTGCGGCCTTCTCCTTTAAAAGTAGCCTGTGCACACTATTCGAGGTCTCTCGGCTTCCTGAATGCTGAGGGACCCTGTCATGACAGAATTAATAAAATCCTCACGCCTTTGCTTCAGCTATGGTGTGAGAGGTGGTCTCTGGCGGCGACTCCTCCTCGGTGTTTGGACGCTGGAGTCCACTCTTCCTTCCAGGCTTCCTTCCTCCAGGTTCTTGCCTTGAGTTCCTGCCCCGATTTCCCCAGTGATGAACTGTGACTTGGAAGCCTGTGCCAAATAAACCCTTTCTTATCTAAGCTGATTTTGTGTTGGAGTGTTTTAGAACAACGCCAGAAACTGCTACTGTGGCCCACTCTGTTGGCAGACACAGGCAAAGGAAGGCACATTCCAGACTAGTCTGGGCGACATAACGAAACACTGAATCAAAAACTAAAACCCAAACCGTGGTGATAACCACGAAATGAAAGTGTAAATCCACTCTTAGGAATACAGGTCGCTGACCAACATTATTCTGCTGTGTCATGTTATGCCAATGCCTGTCTCTGATGTTCATTCTCTCCTCTCAGAGCCATCGAAGCCCTCCCGTCTCTTGGGCTTTCTCTAATACTGCTGCAGGTATGAAGTGAATTTATCTACCATGACTTCCTTTAAAGGAACCATGGAATTGATTTTTCATGTGTGTCGAGTGAGAGAGGAGGAAAGCCTCATTTGTATACATGGATAGCCGGCAATCCCAAGACCACATACTGAAAAGATGGCAACACTTGAGGTGTTCGCATATCAAGCATGACATGTTTTGTTCAAAAACCTGTGACTTTCTAATCAGTGACCTGGAGACTAGAAGGAAGTGGTGTTCTGTTCGACCAGTATGCTAGATTAAGCAAACCAGTTGAAAACAACAGATATAATTTAATAATTGAAAACGGGGAAACTCACACGACTGGGGTAAAGTTTCCCATGTCCAAAACAGGTCTGGAGAACACCATGCAAAGAGAGCCAAAGAGAGCAAACTCACCCAGATTCCCAGGTTTTCTTCCCTGGCCCCAAGCAGCCACACCCTAGATAAAAGTGATTGGCTGAGCTTCCCCATCAAGATATCAACTTCCTCTAAAGGGTGATGACAGAAAAAGTTAAATCAGTCTCTTATCCATTGAAAACATTCTTCATGCCTGAAGGTGACATAGATATTTTAGGAAAGAAAGAAAAGTAAGAGTCCCGAGAAAAAGCAGAAATACACAAATATAAACAATCAGAAATTCTTCAGGCTGAAGGAAAAGAATACCAGAAACAACAACATCCTTTTGTGCAAATAAAGACCATCAGAAGGCTTGAATGTCATCTTAATACCAAGTTCCCTATTTCCACTTTTTTTCCTTTAAAATACAC
Source organism: Microtus pennsylvanicus (assembly GCF_037038515.1). Taxonomy (NCBI): domain Eukaryota; kingdom Metazoa; phylum Chordata; class Mammalia; order Rodentia; family Cricetidae; genus Microtus; species Microtus pennsylvanicus. The sequence goes on from NW_027460985.1 coordinate 4,631, forward strand.
ACAGGGCCTGGCAGGATGGCCCAGCGCCTACAGATGTTTGCAGGGACCAAGATGGCCTGAGTTTGCCTCCCTGGTACACTGAAAAGGGAGAACTGACTCCTAAAATTTGCCCGCTACCTCCACGTGTATATTGTGACACACATGCATAAAAACATGTGCACAAAATGTAAAATATATGTGAATGTTTAAAAGAAAATTATGATATTTTAGGAATGTTTAACACATATGCACATGAATTAACTATAGTGTATTGTATAATATAGAACACTAGAAAATGGCAAATGAATTTCTATTGTTAAAAAGTTTTACTACTGACATATGATCTCACCCTGTATCCCATACTGGACTGAACCTCACTATATGGCACGGCCTGGCCTCAATCTTATATGAAACCATCTTGATCCTGGGATTACAGGTGTGAGGCACCACACCTAACATCAAGATTTACTTTATGGAAAAAGGGGACAAAAAGCAATACTGGGTAGAATATAAAATACTAAGGACATATAATTTATAATCACTAAAACATATCAAGTTAAAAATAAGAATTGGAGAAACAAAATATGAGCAAATCACTTTTCATAAGGGATTTAAAGAATATGATACAGATCAAGACCTCGCTGGCCACAACCTGAAATAATTTAAGTAGAAACAAATAAAAAATACACCAGATCAATGAGACAAAAAGTAGGTTATTTTATATAATAAAGATAGACAAACCCCTATGCAACCTATTAAAGATGAGAATAAACATCCAAAGCAACACAATCAGAAATGAAAAGGGATACAGACACTACGGAAATCCACAGAATTCTTAGATCATACCAAAAAAACCAGTACTGCACAGAATTGTAAAACATAAATGAAATGGACACTTTTCTGGGTGGGTACCATTTACATCAATTAAATAATGCCTAGGTGAACAATTTCAATATGTCTATACTCTTAAAGGAAAAAGAAGCTCCCGTAAAAAGCAAACAAAATATTCCAGGACAAATGGTGTTAATGAAGAATTCCATTACAACTTCCCTACTCTTCTAAGTGCTGCACATAATATAAACAGAAGGAACATTGCCAAAACTCTTTTTATGACTATGCAGTAAGATTGTCGCAAAAACAAAAAGAATCAACCGAGGAAGAGAATAAAAAACTAATCTCAATATTGAACATGAATGCAAAAATACTCTATCCCATCCTAGCTTGCCACCAAGGACTCCTATCCATCTGGAATGTGTTGATGTCCATCACCACAGTCTACTCCAGGGTGGAGTAGATATAAGAGACTCCAGAGCTGAGAAAACTAAGAGAAGACAGACCAAGAAAAAACCACAAGCACAGAGATAGCCGCAGCAAAGACCATACCAAGCAGGCAAGACTCTCCTAACAGGATTGGTACAAATGTGCATGCATTTATGTAAGAATACCTCCAACAATTTGAAAGATAGTATGAGAAGCCAGGGAATATACAACAGGAGAATTTGAACACCCTAATCCAGAGGTAGTACAAGAAATAGACTTTAAACATAAAATTATGAAAAATATAGGGACCATCAAAAAGAATGTAAAAAAACAACTTCAAACAAAAGGATGAGAAGAATAACAACAACTCTGAAGAAATGAGAAATCTATCAAAGAATCCCTGGGAAAGGAAACCAAGAAAAAGCAATCAAACTGGTAATGGAAAGATTTCAAGACTTGAAAACTGTAATGGAGGAAAAGGATTCAACAAAATTAGAGAATAAATCTTTCCCAACCTAAAAAATGATATTCCTATTAAGGTAAAAGAAGCATACAGAACACCAAATAGACTGAAACAGAAACCCTCACCGCATAATAATAAAAACACAAAAGATACAGTATTAAGAAAGAATATTAAGAGCAGCAAATACTTTATACTCACAGCAGGAATATATCATCAGGATGAAGTATCAATACCAAATATAAATTTCAGTAATATAAAAGCACCCACATCACTAGAAATAAATTTATGCCCGAAACCACACTAATAGTAGGAGACTGCAGCACTCCTCTCTCAATAATGGACAGGTCAACCAGACAGAAACATAACAGAGAAATAAGAGGAATAATGGAGATGATGAAATAAATGGACTTCAGAAATATCTGTAGAACATTCCGCCCTAATAGTAAAGCATATATCCTCTCACCTACTCATAGAACCTTCTCGAAAATTGACCACATACATGGATAACAAAGTGAACCTTATATGACACAAAAAAATTTTGCAGAGGCAGGCAGATCTCTATGAGTTCTAGGCAGGACTGGTCTACAAGAGCTACTTACAGGACAGGAACCAAAAGCTATAGAGAAACCCTGTCTTGAAAATCCAAACAAAAAAAATGGTAGGGGGGGTGATTGGGCTGGAGAGATGGATCAATGGTTAAGAGCATTGCCTGCTCTTCCAAAACTCCTGAGTTCAATTCCCGGCAACCACATGGTGGCTCACAACCATCTGTAATGATGTCTGGCGCCATCTTATGGCCTGCTGACACACACACAGACAGAATATCGCATACATGATAAATAAATTACCAAGAAAGTAAATATTTAAAAAAATTTTGCAAGCACATGAGCATTATCAGATGACCATGGATCAAAGTTGAAGTATAACAACTGTTATTACACCAAAGACAGACAAACTCATGGAAAGGGAACAGGCAACCACTAAACTGTACCTGGGTCAGGGAAGAAATAAAGAAATGAAAGTATTCCTTGAATTCAAAGAAAATAAAGACACAACGTAACCAAACTGAAAGTGGCGCTAGGAGGAAAATCCATCTTCTCAGCACCTCATGAAAAGGTCTATAAAGCTGACCACACTGTGGAACAAAGTAAACATACACAGAAAAAAACTGGAGTAATACACTGTGTCCTATCAAATGACCATGATTTAAAATTAGAACTTGACAACAACAGTACTATCAGAAATCCTACAAAACAATGGAAATTGAACAGCAAACTACTTAACCACGCATGGACCAATGAAAAATAAAATAAATACTTCCTAAAACTCAAGAAAAATGAAGGCACGTTGTACCCAAACCTATGTAACACAATGAAAGCAGTGCCAAGAGGAAACTTCCTAGCACAAACAGAAAGCTCACACTAGTGACTTAACAACACATGTGAATGGTCTCGAAAAAAAAAGCAGACATGACCAGAATAAGTAGAAACAGAAAATAAAAAAATTGAGGGCAGAAATAAATTGAAACAAATAAATAATACAATGAATCAATGAGACAAAAAGCAGGTTATTTGACAAAATAAAGAAGATAAACAAACCCTAATGCAAACTAATAAAAGACAAGAGGGAACATCCAAACTAACACAATCAGAAATGAAAATGGATACATGACAACAGACACTAAGGAAATTCACAGAATCCTTAGATCGAACCACAGAAACCTGTACTCCACAAAATTGTGAAACATAAATGAAATGGACAATTTTCTGGCTAGTCAACATTTACCTAAAATAAAATGAGGCTTGGATGAGCAATTTAAATAGCCATATACTCTTAAAGGAAATCGAAGCTCTCATCAAAAGCAAACCAAATATCCCAGGGCCAAATGGTTTTAATGAAGAATTCCATCAGAACTTCCTGTACTCCTCCAAATGTTGCACAAAATATAACCAGAAGGAACATTGCCAGACTCGTTTTATGAGTATGCAGAGTCAGGGGAAAAATTCCTGGAGATCTGACAGCCAAACTAGCGAAAAAAGCAAACTCCAGATTCAATGACTCACCTTAAGACATACTGTGGAGAGCAACAAAGGAAAACCCCTGATGTCAGCCTCAGGCATCCATACATGCGTGAACGTGTATAACCATGTGCACCCCATTCCACATACACACACACCTAAGAATTTTCTCTGGATGTACTTTGTAGCATTCCTTGGGTAAGAATATGACCTCATACCTATTGCAGGATGATCAAGATCAGAGTTCTATTAACTTTATTATCAAAAAAATCTTAGCCAGGCGATGGTGGCACACGCCTTTAATCCCAGCACTCGGGAGGCAGAGGCAGGCAGATCTCTGTGAGTTCGAGGCCAGCCTGGTCTACAGAGCTAGTTCCAGGACAGGCTCCAAAACCACAGAGAAACCCTGTCTTGAAAAACCAAAAAAAAAAAAAGAAAGAAAAAAATCTTATAGATGTCATCCCTCGCCACTTAAGTACAAACTCTCCCCTATAGCAGAACTACACCATAGGAAATGAATATATCAAATTGTATTTATACCCCCGGGCTCCACACCACATGATTAGTTTGTTGGGCACAAATTATAATGATCATACTTCCTGTTTCTTGGAAGTTTGAGAAATTACTACATCATCACTGATATTACCTAGGAGAAAATGTTCTGCAAAAAAAATAATAGTCACTTTCAGCTTCTAAAACTTTTAAGACATTTATCTTTGGTCATATATAAAATACTGACCACTATACTAAGTGAAGAAACAAAAAAAACATATATGAAACTTTTCAAGTAAGAGTCTGAAATGCCTATGAAAACGGGAGCATTTCTTCTGGGTAGGTGCTGGCTGCTTCAATATGAACAGTCTTTAGACTCTGAACATTAAACCTCCATGGAGGCAATACTAACTGCAGAGCTCACTACACTGAGTCTGGCAGTTCTATCATACTACAATTAAAAGTCCTAAAAATACCAAAAGAGAATAATCATGAAAAACACTACAAAGTTTGAGTGAAGCGTTTCTATATTAACATCAACAAATGCATGAGGTCAATTTTTAAATCTGAAAAATTACATGGGGCTACTGAGAGAGCAAGCGTATTTGCCTTCATGAAGGATTTTTATTTAATTTAGACTCAATTCATTCTTCTTCTTCCCTGAGAATGTGGAGGGCATGGCCAAGCTTAACCTTTGATCTCCGCATAACCAATAAGGAGGAAATAAGCACCTCTACCAGGAAAAGGAAGAGTGAAGAGATGCAGCAGAGCAGGGATCTGCAACTAGCTGACCATGTACTAACGACCCAGGTAAAAACTAAGCTTTATGAAAGTGAGGGTGGAAAGAGTCCTAGGCTCTAAGATGGCTCATATGACAGGCACACCAGTGGATGTCATGCTCCCTGATGAGGACACTGCACATGGGCACCTCAACGCTGGCAGTGGTCCCAAAGTCTAGAAGTGTTTTACCCTAAAAGCATCAACTGCAATCAATTTCTAAGTCTGTTTTGCCTCTGTCCATGACAAGAACCAACTTGTTCCAAAATTCTATAAAATGTTTTTTCATGTTAAACTCTGCTGTTTACAGAAAACATGAAAAAACAAGGACATGAATGCTGCTATCACATGATACTCATAATATTTTCAATCTCAAAGCCTTCGGATCCATGAAAGAAACCAACACCGATAAAAGTCGACTATTTCAGGATGAGATCAGTGATGGCTTACGGCGAGTTGTCTAAAGGACAATTTCTGTCTTTGTGACACACACCCAGTTAATGTTAAACTAAAACAAACTCAGGTAGTAAGTGAACTAGGACAAAATATGCTTAAGACAGTCTAAAATTGTATAAAGACAGTTCACTAATATGTCTAAGTTTCTTTCTCATTTCTCTTCAAAGGAAATCTGTCATAAAAATACACACATTTTATCAAACACACTACACACTACACCAACACATACACACACGATACAAACACACTACACACACCATACTACACCAAACACATATACATACACACATCACACACTACACCACACACATACACACACCACACACATTACACACCACACACATACATATATACACAATACACATCACACTAAACCACATACATACACAACATCACACACGCCACACTATACCACACTACATCACACGTACCACACACATACATATACACACCACACACATCACACATACACTACACCACACACACACCTACACACATCACAATACACCACACACATACACATCACACACACACACTACACCACACACACATACACACCACACACATAACACATACACTACACCACACATATACACGCACCACACACATCACACACACACCACACATACATACACACACCACACACACACATTACACACCACACACACATCACACACACACACCACACACACACACCTACACACTACACCAAACACATACACACCACACACATCACACACCACACACACATCACACACACACACCACACACATACACACACCACACACATCACACATACATTACACCACACACATACACACACCACACACATCACACACACCACACATACATACACACACCACACACATACATACACACCATCCACACACACACATACACACCACATACATCACACACACACTACACCACACACATACACACACCACACACATCACACATACACTACACCACACACATACACACACCACACACATCACACACACATCACACACACATCACACACACATCACACACACATCACACACACACCACACATACATACAAACACCACACACACATTACACACCACACACACATACACACCATCCACACACACACACCTACACACTACACCAAACACATACACACCACACACATCACACACCACACACACATCACACACACACCACACACATACACACACCACACACATCACACATACATTACACCACACACATACACACACCACACACATCACACACACACCACACATACATACACACACCACACACATACATACACACCATCCACATACACACCTACACACTACACCACACACATACGCACCACATACATCACACACCACACACACATCACACATACACTACACCACACACATACACACACCACACACATCACACATACACTACACCACACACATACACACACCACACACATACATATATACAACTAAACCACATACATACACACATCACACACTCCACACTATACCACACTACATCACATGTACCACACATACATATACACACCATCCACATCACACACATCTACACACTACACCACACACACATACCTACACACATCACAATACACCACACACACATACATACACATGACACACACCATACTACACCACACGTACCACACTAAACCACACACACATACACACACCACACACACACACATCACAATACACCACACACACATACATACACATGACACACACCATACTACACCACACATACCACACTAAACCACACACACCATACACACACATGCACACACTATAAAGAATCTTAAAGCAGTTAGACATGGGCATGGGCATAGTGGCACACACCTTTAATCTCAGCACTTGAGAGGCAGAGGCAGGCAGATCTCTTTGAGTTCAAGGCCAGCCTTGTCAACATAGAGAATTTCAGAACAGTCAAGGATACATTGAAATCGTGTCTCAAAAGTACAAAAGAAAAAAAAAAACATCAGCAGCAAGTAGTTAGTTTAACCAATCCAGAGAAATTTTATGGAAAAATAAAGTAAAAATGAACACTGCCTAACTAAGGTTTTCATTAATCTTAAACATAGCCCAATTTCTTGCTATTTTTAGAAGAATTATTTACGTGTGTGAGTGCTTCTATTTGCATGTGTGCCTGCACGAAAGAAGAGGGCACCCGTTCCCACTACAGATGGTTGTGAGCCACCATGTGGTGGCCGGGACTCGAACCCAGGACCCCTGGAAGAGCAGCCAGTGCTCTTAACTGCTGACCACTCCTCTAGCCCCAACTCCTTGTCATTTTAAGGCTAGAGATACTGTTCTATTTCTCCTTAAACCATACACCAAACAAAAAATAGCAAGTGAAACCAAAATTTTAAATCACAAAGATAACCACAGCTCCTCAAGAATGGCCTGGGTGCCAAGAATGTAGGATCCAAAAATTGTGTATACAAAAGTCAAATCTATACTTTTTTTTTCAAAAACAATGGATCATGTCAAAGCTTGAAAACATCACTTTCTTTGCACATGAAAAACATGTACGTTAATAAGACCTAACAGGAGATGTAAATATCTGGGTAGGGAAGGTCTACAATCACAGAACTTAGGAGGCGGAGGCAAGTGAATGCATCAAGTCCGAGCCAACGTGGGCCACACAGTAAGACCCTATCTCTGAAGAAAAACCAACTAACCAACAAGTGACCAGAGTAATCCCTGTAGCATTCTATAGCCATCTTCCAAGGTTTCAAAGATCACTTTCAGACTGTTTAACTTCAGGATGATGCAGAATGATAACAACAGCAAACATTTGGTTTCTGATGGTAATGACAACCTCTGAATTACTTTTATTTATTTATTTTACAGCCCGACTGCAGTTTCCCCTCCTTCCTCTCCTCTCATTCCCTCCCCCTCACCTCTGTGCCCCCAGTCTACTGTTTCTGCTGCATTACTTTTTAAGTTGTCTTTCCTATCCTTGTGAGCAAAATAAAAAATACAACACACAGATCTCACTCATTGTTTCTTTCCCTTAGCCTTTTCCTCAACTGTTAGATTTCCCCAAACACAGATGGAAATGTCCAGTATGAAGGAAGAAATGGAATGTTTTCACATTCGGTATTTAACTGGTAGCGATCCATTTTCATGATTCCATGCTGGGCTTAAACTTGCTATGCACAGTTTTTTTTTGTTAGAATTTATTTATTATGTATACAGTGTTTTTCCTACATATATGCTGCAAACCAGAAGAGGGCACCAGATCTCATTACAGATGGTTGTGAGCCACCATGTGGTTGCTGGGAATTGAACTCAGGACCTCTGGAAGAGCAATCAGTACTCTTAACCTCTGAGCCATCCCTCCAGCCCCTATACACAGTTTCTTATGTTTGTTTTTCTGGCTATTTTAGACAAATTTCTAAAATGAATTTATGAGTTCAAGCACTAAGACCTTTGAGAGAGTTACAAAAAATTGCATACTGCTTTTCAAAGCTAATAAATTGTACACTTTTATCTCTTTTGATCACTGCATCCTCAAAAACATTGGACATTTTTAGTGTTATAGTATTTGTGTTCTAATAAATAAAGTTTTACTTTATTGTGTTCTAATAAATAAAGTTTTACTGGAGATCAGAAGGCAAAGCAGCCATCCTAGTCAGCCCTACAGGCCAGGGAGTGGTGGCACATACCTTTAATCCCAGGACTCAGAAGACAGAGTTAGATGGATCTCTTTGAGTTCAAGGCTACCCTGGGCTACACAAAATCAATCCACAAACAGATCCAGGTGGTGATGGTTCACACCTTTAATCCCAGCTTTTGGGAATCACACACCTTTAATGGAGAGAGGTGAAGACAGGAGCAATATGACTGGGCAGAGAGTAGAATATTTTTTGTTCGTCTGAGAGATAAGATCTCTCTAGTTGCTTGACTGCTTTGCTTTTCTGATCTTCAACTTGAACCCAATATCTATCTCTAGGTTTTTATTATTCGTGCAACAGAAATTTCTCTTCCTAAAAGAAAATCAATTTAAGCACCAAAAGGAAGACCGAAGGACTGTTGGGGGATATCAGGAACAAAGCCCGTGTCTCACCCATACTAAACAAATACTCTACACTGAGTCACAGTCTCAGTACTCAAATGTTTCATCACGAGTTTACACATTTTAAAGGTGACTGCATTTGTCTGTGCTTCAACTGTACAAACTTTTAGTCACTTTTCCAGGATCCCCTAATATTAAGTTGCTATACCTCAACATAAAACTGCTGCTTGACATCCAGAAATTTAGTGTTTATACAGTCCAAAAAACCTTACTTACTGTAACTTTCCCACTATTTTTATTATTGGAAAATTCTTTTCCATTTTGACATAGCTATTGATATAGTTTCAGTGCCTTTGTTAAAGATACTACACATTTCAGACATAGACCTCAGGGAAATAGAGTTGGAACTGACCTGCAAGCCTCCTTCCCAAGGACTAGCTCTAGTAGTACCTGAAGATGCTATGCAAACTGCCAAAGGAAAAGAGAAATCAACATTCCTACCCAGCTATAAAACTTAGGAACCTCAGTGATACACGTGCTTGCACAACCGTGTTGAGCCTTTCACTGTGCTGGTGCTCTGACATGGGGATCAGACAAAAACTATCAGGATCAGTTTTCAGGAAACTGGAGACAGGCAGATGTCTGTGAGTTCAAGGCCAGCCTGGTTTACGTAGTGAGTACCAAGACAGCCGAAGCTATGTAATGAGACCTTATCTCTCAACGATGTTTTCTTCATTTTACTGGCACACATACAGGTTTCTTTTAGTCTTTAAAACCAAATCTCACTTCTAAGACAAAGTGTGAGGTAGTCCCTTCTACTGCTAAATTATATAGAAGACAATTTTAATTATGTTGTCCTGTAGACAGAGCAAGGGTACCATTTGCTAAAAGTAATGGAGAAACTCGGGCACTTTGAGGACTCCTCAGAATAGCTACCTTATTTCCTTTGGAGGGAAACTGTAAAAGAGAAAGCATCAACTGAGGCCTGTTAGAAATCAGTAACCCTGGCATGCATGCTGCTTAGGTTTCATCAACTGTGACATCGAGAAAATGACTTTAGAATATAAGTTTATGCTGAAATAAGAAAACCACCTAGTTCAGAGATCAGTTTCCTCCCTCTTGTTGTTATGGCTACATGGAATGCACTTTTGCATTACGAAAGATGTCTGAGAGGTAGCATAACTACCAACCACCCGTCCCTTCCTAAAAACTAATAAATATTGCAGAAACTCAAGAATGACCCAACATATTACCAAGTGGTCCTTCTGAGTTGTTGTGCCAGGATTACTAATTTCTAATAGGCCTCTGCTGTCGCTTCCCTCGACCCTAGTTATCCTCTTCAGGGAGAAGGCAGGTGAGATTCATCTTGATTCACCCCGTTGTGGACCAAATGTGGAAAATTCTTTAAGCACGGCCACTTTTCCATTTTGTCTACACACTGAAATCATCTGGGGAACTTTCAAAACCTTAACGCCCAAGTCACACCCCAACCATGCACATCATAATATCTAAGGGGTGGGTGGGGCCAGTCACCTATACTTTAAAAAGTGTCCAGTATGGTCCAAGATGAAGCCAAGGTTGATACCTGCTATGCTGGATCGCCCCTCTTGATTTCGAGTGACTTCTGCCATAAGTGAAATCAGAAAAGCCAACCTGGAGCAAGTCAGAACCACAGCCATGCTCAGAAGGTACAGTGGGATCCCAAACACGGGGACAGCACAAGTGCTGCGCTGAGCTCCACCCCGCGCCTCACTGGAGGACCATGCTTTCAAACAGCTTGCCCTTCCAGCAAAAATAAGTCGGCTAATTGGGACACCTGGCTCGAGCACGAGGGCCTTGCTCGCAGGTGGGCCCCCGCTCAGCCCTAGTGATGCCCCACCTCTAGCCACGCCCTAAGTACACCTTTATGGCACAACAGGACTTAATGGGGTTTTGACACTGGCATGGTATGCTCCTCCCTCTGGGCCTCTCCGCTGCCGCCCCGCGCCCTCCCTCAGCACCGTGTGACCCTGTTCACCCTCCGCCCCCTCCGCGCCCCGTACCAGCTCCAGCGGCGGTTGCAGGTCACAGGTGGTGCTTTCTCCGCTGTTTATCCACTGTTCTGTTAATATTTCGGCATTTTTTATTTTGCCACAGGGGCCCGGGCATCATGGGAAATCGAGTTCCCTTTGCATTCTGCACATTCACGGACTACAGGCAAAATGGCCGCCGCAGGGAATCATGGGAGACGTAGTCCAGAGCCCCGGGGAGTGGCGCGGCCATCCCTCCGCGACGAGGGGTGTGGGGGCGGGGCGCCCACACGTGCGGACACGCCGCGGGGAGAACCCAGGCCCCTCCCCCGGACCCCAGCCGCGATTAGTACCCAAGAGAGAACAGGGTGGTGGTGGCGCAGGCCTTTAATCCCAGCACTCAGGAGGCAGACGCAGGTGTATCTCTTTGAGTTCAAGGCCAGGCAGTTCCAGATAGCAGAGCTAAGAGACTTCTGGATTAGGCATTCGAATGTGGGGTCTTCCATTTAAATGAAGTTCGAAGGACAGAGAGAGTGAGGTACGGAGTCCTGTGCATCATTCACAATGATGTTTCCGTGCTGGTCCCAAATCACCACCCATGCGGTTTCTGGAGTCCTTTAGGGGCTGTTCTGAAGTGCACCAACTAGATATTTACTAATGCTAATGGCGTTTGGTTCTTGTTTTGGGTTTGGGGAAGGGGGAACCGAGGGAGCCTTGCATGTGTATTTTAGACATATAGACACCACCATGTCAAAAGACCCAATGCCTCAGTTCCGCGGGAATAGATGAACTTCCCTCCACCCCACCAGCACAGGGAGCTTCAGTGTAGTGATGTTTTGTTTGGTTTTGTGTTTTTTCTTCAGCTTTCACCCCTGATAAGTGACTTCAGCTGTTTCTTATATAGAGCAATTAGAAGCCAGGTGGTAGTGATGCACACTTTAAATCCCAGCGGGAGGCAGAAGCAGGCGGATCTCAGAGGAGGTCACCAGTTTCAGTCAAGGTAAGGGAATACTGTGGGAGTGTGTTGGTCTGTCTATGTGTGACACTGTTCGCCCTCCGCCCATAAAAGCAAGAAGAGTTAAGGGACCCTTCCATTTAAGGTCACTGAGTTCAGACTGGCAAAACCAAGAATCCCATCTGATACCCAGATCACCCTCCCTGCACAAACTCTCATTCCATAGTCTTCAGCTCCTCAAAAACTCATTCAGTCTTCAAAATGAGTTCGATGTGTCAGAGTGTGAAGCCAAACAGAGAACAAAAGATATGTGTTCAGCCGTGCTGTTTCTAATCAACACCCTGGCTTTGGTGCACACCCACCATTAAAATCACATAAAATGGCAATAAAGTTCTCCACAATATATCACTCACAGTATGATCCATTCTTCTGAGTCACTGGTCCTCTTTCAGCACAAAACATGGTATGATTACTCTACCGAGCTGTACCATATCCTAAAGCCTGCAAGTATTAGCCATATACTCATAAAAGGCATTTGTAAGAAGAGTTTGATACAAAGGTAGCTTTTCCATAACTAAATCTCACTGATCTCCCTAGGAAGCACAAATAACTCTAATACCCAAGTGCCAGTATTGAAGTTACCCCAAATTTTAGTGATTGGCCATTAAAGCAAGAAATGTTAAGGGACCCATCCAAGGTCACTGAGTTCGGACTGGCAACTGATACCCAGATCACACTCCCTGCACAAACTCTCATTCTATTGCCTTCAGCTCCTCAAAAACTCGTTCAGTCCTCAGAATGAGTACAATGCCTCTGAGTGTAATACCCAAGGGCCAATATTGCACTGACCCCAAATTTTAGTGATTGGCCATTAAACCTAGAAAAGTTAAGGGACCCTTCCATTTAAGGTCACTGAATTCGGACTGGCAACACCAAGAATCCCATCTCATACACAGATGACAATCCCTGCACAAACTCTCATTCTATTGCCTTCAGCTCCTCAAAAACTCGTTCAGTCCTCAAAATGAGTTCAATGCTTCTGAGTGTGAAGCCAAACAGAGAACAAACAATATGTGTTCATCCGTGCTGTTTCTAAAAAACACCCTGGCTTTGGTGAACAACCAACATTAAAATCACTTAAAAATGCCAATAACTTCTTCCACAATATATAAATTACAGTATGATCTACATCTTATGAGTCATTGGTCCTCTTTCAACACACATGGCATGAATCCTTTACCGAGCTGTACTATATCCTGAAGCCATCATGTATTTGCCACATAATTATAGAAGGCATTTGTGCGAAGGGTTCGAGTCAAAAGGAGCTTTCCCATAACTAAATCTCAACGATCTCTCTTGGAAGCCCAAATAAATGTAATACCCCAGTGCCAATACTGCAGTGACCACAAATTTTTAGTGATTCGCCATTAAACCCAGAAGAGTTAAAGGACCCTTCCATTTAAGGTCACTGAGTTCGGACTGGCAACACCAAGAATCCCATCTCATACACAGATCACCCTCCCTGCACAAACTCTCATTCCATAGTCTTCAGCTCCTCGAATTGGCTATATTACTTGCCTCTTTGATTGCTCTGCTTACACTCTTGAGTACTTGACCAACTACTGCATCCTATTGGAATTCTTCCCTTTCGAAAAGAAGAAGGATCAAATGAAGAAATGCATGAAGGAAAGACAGACAAAAAGAAGAAAGGAAGAAAGAGTGCTGCTAAGGTCAAGACCAGAGAAAAACAGAGATCCTCTCTGCTTCATAAGAAAAACCAGTGAGGTAACTGGAAGTAGGGTCAGGAGACAGGAATTAAATAGGGTAGTATCACCTGATTTCTTAGCACTGATACCTGAATTAGATAGGGTAGTATCACCTGATTTCTTAGCACTGATACCTGAACCTCCTTTCAGGCAAATCAAATTAGCATTTGAGCATAAGATCCAAAATTCACTCACTCTCTCTCCCTCGCTCTGTGTGTTTGTGTGTGTGTGTGTGGGTGGGGGGGTATTGTGAGGTTGTAGTGGTGTGTGTGGTATGTAAGCTCCTAGTATGATTTCCTGATGTGTCCAGGAAGGAGAACCTCCACACCAGATGATCAAATGTGTGTGTGTACGTGTGTCTGTGCACAGTCACGCGTGTCTCTGCACATTTGAGGTTGATGCCTATATACAGGTTTGAGTGTGTTTTCTCGTGTCTTGTCCACTTTTTTTCTGAGACAGAGTCTTTCATTGGCCTGAAGCTCACAAAATAGGGTAAGCTGTCTGAGCAGTAAACCCCAGGAACATTACGTATCCACAGTTTTGTGCTGGGATTCCACAACTGGAGTTTTATGTAGATTCTGGGGATTGCAAATCAAGCACCTTGTTAATTGAGCTTTCCCCTCAAATCCTAGGATGAAGTTTTAATTGGGATACAAAATAATCAGTTAGAAATGTGGTTTTTAAAAAGTGGATTTATATTTTTTAAAAAAGGTGGGGGCGGGGGTGTATTCTGAAAACTTTGACTTTGATCCTGAGTTCTAAGTGTTTTCCAAATCAGCTAGGGCTCCAAAAGACCAAGGTATTATTCCACCAAAACCCAAGTTGGTGAGCCAAAGAGTTTAAAACTTACAGCTAACAGATGAGGAGTTACTTACAGGAGCAAAGCAGCGACACCACAGAAAGTCTGACTGCAGCAAGGAAAGATTCCTTCTCTGTAGCCAGATAGATGGAAGTGCCTGCCCGTCAGTCGACCGTTCACACTCTCAGTACTCCAGTGTCTCCAGAGGCTACAGAAACACAAGTAACTGGGTCAGAATCACACACAGATGACAAGGAAATACTTCGGTGAGAGTCTAATAACTCCCACTCCAGGTTAAATGCCCTTGTATAAAGAACCATCAGCAGGCCGGTGGTGGTAGGGTGTGTAACAAGGAAGCTCAGTAAGTCGTGGAAAGCAAGCCTGTAAGCAGCATTCCTGCCATGGCCTCTGTATACTGGTATATTTGTGTTAAAATGAATAAAGCTTGCCTGAAAATAAGCGGGCAAAGCAGCCACACTCCTCAGCTATACAGGACCGTGGTGGTGGTGGGGGGGAGCAAAACTTTAATCCCAGTGCTCAGGAGGCAGAGGCAGGCAAGTCTCTGAGTTCAAGGCTATTCTGGGCTATACAAGATTGATCCAGAAACAGATATCAGTGTTTGGGAATCACACATGTTTAATCCCAGTACTGGAGAAGGGGAGACAGGAGCAATATGAAGAGCAGAGAGAGGAATATAAAGGGGGAGAGACAGGAACTCAGGAGTGTGGAGTCTGATAATTTGTGGAGACAGGATCATCACCTTGAGTCTGAAGACTTGGTAGAGGTGGTTGGCTGCTTTGTATTTCTGATCTTCAGCTTGGACCCCAATACCTGCCTCTGGGTTTTTATGATTCTGCTACACCTCTGCTTTGATTTCTGCTTCGAGATTCCTTCCTTGATTTCCTTACATGATGGACTAAAACTGGAAACTTAAATAAAGCCTTTCAATTTGATTTTGACCATAGTGATTACAATTTAAAACTAATACAGCATATTCCCAAGTGGGGGATAAACCAGACACCCTTAAATCTCATATATGGGCCATCCATAATCTTCAGCGTGACACATACCCTGCATTAAGAGCCCCAAACCACCATTAAGGCCACTTGCTTTGAAGAATTTTTTTTTAATTTTAGAGATTTATTTTACGAAAAAGTTGCAAAAATAAGACAGAATATTCCCAAATGCCCTGAACCTGGTTGATTCTTTTGTTACGATTTTGAGTGGATGTGTCACAATTGTTGAGCCAATCAAGGCATTCCTAATTACTAAATCCATGGTTTATTCAGATATCCTTATCTTTTACCATTACTCTTTACCATTGTCCATTAGTGTCTCCCACGAAGACACTAATTCATACAGCAGTGGTTCCCATGGCTTTTTGTAAGACATATATTTGTGTTGAGGAATCATTTATACTTCTAGGGTAAAATGAAACGTTAGTGTGTTGCATCCTTCCCTACTGTCTTTATCTCAATGGAGTCACCTTTGGGAAGACCATGAGAAGTTCTTTTCTGAAGTACATCACCTCCATCAAGGTTGCAGAGAACATCAAGTTCTTCATGTTGTATATTGTTCATTTTATAAAAGCTCCCTCCAGAAATGGAAGCCTCACAGACATGGTGGCTGTCCTTGTGTTAATGTCGACCTACCACAGTGTCAACTGAGAGGGAAGCCTCTAATGAGAAACTGCCTACATCAGATGAAGAGGTTGGTCTTTGGACACATGTGTGTGTGGTTTCCCTGATTATTAATTCACAAAAGAGGTCCCGGTCCGCTGTAGGCAATACCATTCCTAGGGAGGAGGCTCTAGGTTAGATAAAAGTACCAGCGAAGCACGAGCCTATGGGCAAGCCAGAGAAGGGACTAGCTAATGTAAGACTTTAAGACAATCCTGAAGCCATTTCTGACTATTCTAAATCCTCTCAGCCTCCGTGCCATAGTGCTTCCCCTCCTCCCCTGGGAACTAAGGACCTTATAGCTACACACGCAGTAAGAGTAGGAGACTGAAGCACTCCTCTCTCAATAATGGACAGACTGGGGTCACACAGAGGTCAGACTGGGGTCACACAGGTCAGACTGGGGTCACACAGGTCAGACTGGGGTCACACAGGTCAGACTGGGGTCACACAGGTCAGACTGGGGTCACACACGGGTCAGACTGGGGTCACACACGGGTCAGACTGGGGTCACACAGGTCAGACTGGGGTCACACAGGTCAGACTGGGGTCACACAGGTCAGACTGGGGTACACAGGTCAGACTGGGGTCACACAGGTCAGACTGGGGTCACACGGGGGTCAGACTGGGGTCACACGGGGGTCAGACTGGGGTCACACACAGGTCAGACTGGGGTCACACAGGTCAGACTGGGGTCACACAGGTCAGACTTGGGTCACACAGAGGTCAGACTGGGGTCATACTGGGGTCAGACTGGGGTCACACAGGTCAGACTGGGGTCATACAGAGGTCAGACTGGGGTCACACAGAGGTCAGACTGGGGTCACACACAGGTCAGACCAGGGTCATACTGGGGTCGCGTAAAAGAAAATCAATTTAAGCACCAAAAGGAAGACCGAAGGACTGTTGGGGGATATCAGGAACAAAGCCCGTGTCTCACCCATACTAAACAAATACTCTACACTGAGTCACAGTCTCAGTACTCAAATGTTTCATCACGAGTTTACACATTTTAAAGGTGACTGCATTTGTCTGTGCTTCAAACTGTACAAACTTTTAGTCACTTTTCCAGGATCCCCTAATATTAAGTTGCTATACCTCAACATAAAACTGCTGCTTGACATCCAGAAATTTAGTGTTTATACAGTCCAAAAAACCTTACTTACTGTAACTTTCCCAATATTTTTATTATTGGAAAATTCTCTTCCATTTTGACATAGCTATTGATATAGTTTCAGTGCCTTTGTTAAAGATGCTACACATTTCAGACATAGACCTCGGGGAAATAGAGTTGGAACTGACCTGCAAGCCTCCTTCCCGAGGCCTAGCTCGAGTAGTACCTGAAGATGCTATGCAAGCTGCCAAAGGAAAAGAGAAATCAACATTCCTACCCAGCTATAAAACTTAGGAACCTTGGGGGCTGGAGAGATGGCTCAGTGGTTAGAGCATTGCCTGCTCTTCCAAAGGTCCTGAGTTCGAGTCCTACCAACCACATGTGGCTCAGAACCATCTGTAATGAGGTCTGGTGCCATCTGCTGGCCTGCAGACATGCACGCGGACAGAATATCGTATACATAATAAATAAATATAAAAATCAGAATAACGTATACATCATAAGTAAATATAAAAATCAGAATATTGTATCCATAATAAATCAATATAAAAATTAGAATATTGTGTATATAATACATAAATAATTAAATATAAAATTAGAATATTGTATACATAATAAATATATAAATAAATATTTAAAAAAAAAACTTAGGAACCTCAGTGATACCTTTCTGACAAGATACCCCCATGGTACAATAACAACACAAGGGCACTTTATCACGGGAATGACCAACATCTGTCTAATAGAACTTAAGGTCTACTCAATAGGAGGGAATGCACACCCAGTACTATAAACTTAGCCAATATCTATGGCTAGAGAGGTTCGAGACCCTAGGGGAGAACCAACAATTGCCAAAATCAATATACTTTCTAACAATACTCTAAATGCTTACTCTTATACCCAAAGATAAGCGTAACTCTCAACCCCTCCACAAGAAAACCCTTCTTTTGTAGTAGAGAACATTATAGAGATATACAACAGGTCCACATGGAGAGAATATGTGACCACAGGTGCTCAGCCCCAACTGGTTTTCCTACAATGTAACTCCTACTCCTAAGGCCCAGAAAAAACATGGAAGAGGAGGAAGATGGGAAGAACCAGATGACCCAGGACACTTGTTGCTAGTATCTTCTACACATGACAGAAAAACTGTACCTGTGAAATCTCAACAATACAGTTACCTAAACAAGACTTGCATAGTGATGCCACCAGTCGACATGCCAATGCGCATGAGGGAGATAAAACTTTAATTTTAATTTAATGTAATCAGAATTTTAATTTCATTTTGATGCAATTAGAACTTTAGTAATTTTTATTTAATGTAATTAGAATTTTAATTTGATTTTAATGCAATTAGAACTTTAATTTTAATTTAATTAGAATTTTTGATTTGATTTTATTGTAATTAGAACTTAAATTAAAATTCTCATTACAAAAGAAATCAAATGAAATTAAAATTCTAATTCCACTAAATAAAAATTAATTTAACGTAATTAGAATTTTTGATTTGATTTCATTGTCATTAGAACCTTGATTTAATTTTTATTTAACGTAATTAGAATTTAATTTGATTTGATCTTAATTCAATTAGAACTTTAAATTTCATTTAAATTTAATGTAATTAGAATTTTAATTTGACAAAGCCCCACCCCTCGATGGAGAGAAGAGCTAAGCACAACTCACTGTGGCTGACAGAGGGCGAATCAGTTTTTCCCAAGAACGAGCATCCAGATAGGTTATCCAATCCCAAGTGGTCAGCCCTTAACACGTGTACAGCAATATGGCTAGGATTAAAGCCATGGCTTTGACTGCTGGTTCCAGCCCATTCCTTAGCTTTATTCTGAGAGTCTTGCCTCATGGCAGAAGTACTGGCTGGAGTCATATTTATTGCCACAAATGTATGGTGTTTAAAGGTCTCTACCACCACCAAAAAGCATGCAGTCAGCTTTTCATCAATACCATTTAAGGTTTGCAGCTAAAGCTGAGTCAGAAAGCCTCTCTTTTTTTTTTGTCAAATATTTATTTATTTATTATGTATACAATATTCTGTCTGTGTGTATGCCTGCAGGCCACAAGAGGGCACCAGACCCCATTACAGATGGCTGTGAGCCACCTTGTGTTTGCTAGGACTCGAACTCAGGACCTTTGGAAGAGCAGGCAATGCTCTAACCACTGAGCCATCTCTCCAACCCCAGGAAGCTTGCCTCTAGCAAGCAGAGCCTACCTGAGAAAGTGCTGCTATCAGCTGTGTTTAACTCTATTCTTTTCTATCTAGAATAACTTCCCAAGCTCTTTAAGGCTTTAAAGTGGATTTAGTCAGCCCCACATTGGCACATCATTCTGTTGACTGAGGTTTGTGTCCTACCAGGTCACACATCTACTTAGTTCCAAGTAAACACATAGAGACCTACATTAATTATAAACGGACTGGCCTAGTAGTTCAGGATTCTTATTAACTCTTATAACTTATATTAGCCCATAAGACTTGTCTGTGTTAGCCATGTGGCTTGGTACCTTTCTTGACAAGGCAATCACATCTTGCTTGCTGTGTCTGGCTTCCTCTGTGTCTGGAGGAAGACTGCAGACTGAAACTTCCCTCTTCTCAGAATTCTTGTTGTTTCACCTCTACTTCCTGCCTGGTTGCCCTGCCTATACTTCCTGCCTGGTTACTGGTCAAACAGCATTTATTTAAAATACAAGTGACAGGGTCCAGACCATTGTCCCATGGCACAAACCACTAAACACTAATTGATAATTATTTCTGGATAACTTCCTGTTTAGCACACGACACCACTCAACTTATCCTTTTCCTTGGAAATTGACATCTTTCCTTCTAAAAAATGAGGAGTACGAGAATTCTAAGATAGCTGGAAAAAATGGGAGGCCCTTACATCTTTCTTGCTAAAGGCTAATTCACACATATAGTCCTTGTGTAAATCTTCAAGGACCAATTCCAGGAGACCACGACATTCTGTTGTTGATATAACTGCAGCAGCAGGAGGAGCTGGACATGATCTACACCTCTAATCCTGCACACAAGTAGCTGGACATGCTGCAAGCCCCTAATGCTGCACACAAGGAGCTGGACATGCTGCAAGCCCCTAATCCTGCACATAAATAGCTGGACATGCTGCAAGCCTCTAATCCTGAACACAAGTAGCTGGACATGCTGCAAGCCCCTAATCCTGCACATAAATAGCTGGACATGCTGCATGCCTCTAATCCTGCACATAAATAGCTGGACATGCTGCAAGCCTCTAATCCTGAACACAAGTAGCTGGACATGCTGCAAGCCCCTAATCCTGCACATAAAGAGCTGGACATGCTGCAAGCCCCTAATCCTGCACACAAGTAGCTGGACATGCTGCAAGCCCCTAATCCTACACACAAGTAGCTGGACATGCTGCAAGCCCCTAATCCTGCACACAAGGAGCTGGACATGCTGCATGCCTCTAATCCTGCACACAAGGAGCAGGACATGCTGCAAGCCTCTAATCCTGCACAAAAATAGCTGGACATGCTACAAGCCCCTAATCCTGAACACAAGGAGCTGGACATGCTGCAAGCCTCTAATCCTGAACACAAGGAGCCGGACATGCTGCAAGCCTCTAATCCTGCACACAAGGAGCCGGACATGCTGCAAGCCTCTAATCCTGCACACAAGGAGCTGGACATGCTGCAAGCCTCTAATCCTGCACACAAGGAGCTGGACATGCTGCATGCCTCTAATCCTGAACACAAGGAGCTGGACATGCTGCAAGCCCCTAATCCTGCACATAAATAGCTGGACATGCTGCAAGCCTCTAATCCTGCACATAAATAGCTTGACATGCTGCAAGCCTCTAATCCTGCACACAAGGAGCTGGACATGCTGCAAGCCCCTAATCCTGAACACAAGGAGCTGGACATGCTGCAAGCCTCTAATCCTGCACATAAATAGCTGGACATGCTGCATGCCTCTAATCCTGCACATAAATAGCTGGACATGCTGCATGCCTCTAATCCTAGCATTTGGGAAGGCAGCGGAGTCCAAGCTCAAGCTTGGCCTGTTCTATACAGCAAGTTCCAGACCGTATAGGACATCAGCAAACACCAGCAAAGATAATTAACATGTAAACTCAAAGAAGGCAAGATGGCGAGCTGTGGGAAGCCACCTACCTGCTTTCCATTCAGGGTACACAGCCTCTTGACCACGCCTGAATCAAGTTTAATGGTTTATTGAGAAGGATCCGCATGGCCTTCCTAGGCTTCCCTCCACTTTGAATCACAGTCACTAACTTGGGGGTTTGATGAAGCCCTTGCTTTCTTTCACTTCGCTTTCGCAGAGGCTATGACCAAAGCTCGGGTTGTACCTCCCTGGATGTTCACAGACCAGTTTGGATTAACATTTTTGGTGTGATCAACATTACAAAATGGTTCATTGGAGGTGCAGAAGTAACTCTCTCCTAAAAAGCAAATAACAATTTTATTAGCACAATATCAGATCTCTGAGCATTGGCCATAGTAAGCCTGGATGCGTTATGTCTAAACAATGGCTTCTGGAAACCTGTAACTCCTAAACTTGTGGTCACAGAAAGGGGGTGCAGTCTAATACCCCTTTCCTTTAACATCCCCCCACCTCCCTTTCTTCCAAAGCACCTAGGTTGGTTTTCAGAAAATTACACATATAATGTGAAAAGCACTAGGCCCAGAAATGAAGAGTGAGACCTGGGTTTTATTTTACCCAAATGTCTCACCTTTGATAAGTCATTGCTCCACACTTTGATTCTCAGGATCGTTAGCTGCAGAATTAAATAAATCAAGTAACTAAATTACAAAGTACTTCATGATTCCAAATGCAAACTAATTTATTCTTCATAAAAGCTCATCCTAGCCAGCCATGGTGATATGGTAGAATCCTGTAATCGTAGCTACTTTGAAGGCTAAAGTGGAAAGATCTGAGTTCAAGGCCAGCTTGAACTCAGCCTGAACTGTTACTACAAAGAGAGAGGGATTGTACTGGGTATTAGGTAGCTCAAGCTTGCAGTCCTAGGAGCAGAGGTTAAGGTAGAAAGATTGGCACCAAGTTTAAGGATACTTTAGGCTATGCAAGGAGTTTAAGGCTCATCTAGGCTCCACAGTGAGACCCTGTCTCAGAAATAAACATAGATAGTTCATTCTGGTTGAAATAATTGAAACGAATATATTCATAAAAATTAAAATCCTTCTAATTTCATTCAAACAGCAATCACTACATCCTTACACGGTGGACTTATCATCTTCAGTTGTAGTATCATCCGTTCAACTACTGAAGCCCTGTGAAGTGAAAGGCTTGGCTCCTCAACGCAGCATACTGCTGGCACTGTTTTCTCTAGAGGAATATAAATTTAAAATAAAACTAAAACTTCAAGTGGAAAACTTTTTCTATATCTTCTTAAATGGGAGCAGATATTAAGCTAAAATGATACAGTCATTTCTCACAAAGCTTAATCAGGCTTTTGTTTAATTAAGAAGGGCACAGAGGCTATACTGCTTGCCTATCGTTTATCAATATATAAATTTTTTACATTCCAAAATTTCTATAATTCCTACTGAAAAGATGGTACTTTTCCAAGAAATATATAACTTACTCAATTATTTTGGTACTGACTTTTTGACACGGAAGGTTACATGCTAAGGTTTTCTCTGAGATATAATCACAAAGAACACATTATTTTATATACTTAGTACAAATAGATTCATTCTTGATATAGTAATTATATCAGATGAGTCATAAATGTTTTAACCAAAATAATGAAAAAGAAAGCCTGAGGATAAGCTAATAATGTCAATATTGACTATTATCAAAATGTTCTCCAGGACCTGATTAGTAGAGAACCTCAGAGATGCCCAAAGGCTCCTGCACAAAAAGTTATAAAATTAATAAAGCCATGCAATGCACATGTATTAGTGAGAAAAATATGATGGTGCTACCATTGAATTTTACAGAAAAAGTACAAGTCATATCAAAAAAATTCTTGCCATTTTTATTTTTGATGAAAACTTGATGAATGTTCTGACTCAAAATGTGTAATAGAAGACTATATAAAAATAACCTTAGCAAGAGAAGATAGTTGTTTCTTAAGACAGGGATATATTAAGTCAGTGGTAAAGTCTTCTTAAAGATAAAAAAAACAGATAAAAAGAAAATGCGCAGATTTTCTATGTCCATCTCCTTTGATCAACCAGACCTTGCGCAGCTGACAAACCACCCAGGACACACGCTTTTCAACTCCTGTTTTAATTTCCTTCTCTGCATGGGCTTGGAAGAACAGAAACAAGCAGAAGAGCAAGCCCTTCGTGTGATTGTGCAGTTAGAGGTGGTTAACTCCTTCCTTCCCTGTCTCCCCTTTCCCATCATAATGTTCCTACTAGAAACATGTAGAACAGTTCTATAATTTGGAAAGTTCTGAGTCAAGGTGTCCACAGAATAGAGCTTCACACTTCCATGGTGTGCATGTGCACATACAGTTTCCTGCACACTGAGCTTACAAGCTATTGGTTTCTCATCATTCTCTAGTTAGTAAAGAAGTTATATATATATATATATATTATAAATATTTATATATATAATTATATATATATTTATATTATAAATATTATATATATATTATAAATATTATATATTTATATATATAATAATTATATATATAATTATATATATAATTATATAATATATATTATAAATATTATATATATATATATATTATAAATTAGGTGATCTTGTTCCTTCAGCACATCCAAGCCTCACCCTGGTCCAGCTGAAACAGTCACTGGTAGACAGGTTATCAAAGCAAATGTAAGGTTTTTACTTTCCCTAGTTGCTTTGAAAACAAACCCTAGTTATCATCTAGGACATAGATGAGTGGTTCCCAACTTTCCTAATGCTGTGGCCCTTTAATATAGTTCCTCATGCTGTGTTGACTCCCAACCATAAAATTATTTTCATTGCTACTTCATAACTGATTTTGCTAGTGTTGAGTCATAAGTAAATTATTTGTGTTTTCCAGTGGTCGTAGACACTTAGACAACCCCTGAAAAAGAGTTGTCCAACTTCCAAAGGAATCACAACCCACTAGTCGAGAAATTCTGACCTAGACACTTCTTCCAACACCTTTGCCTTTCTAAAAATCTGTTCTTCCTGGGGCCCTCAGTTGCTTATGGGATGAGCGTGAGTATCTCCTCCTCCTTTTAAATTAAAAGCTTTGAAGTTTTCCACTATTGAGAGTGATGCTGGCTGTGGGAGAGCTACATATGATTTACAAAGTAGGAAATTCATACACCAGCAGTATTAGACTACTTGTGTAAGTCAATATCGTTCTCACATTTGCTAAAATTTAATTATTTAGGTCACTAACTAATTTATAAATAATCCTGACATTCAAGTCAAAATCTGTGACATGAAATCTGGAGCCCATGGTTTTACTTCTTATGGTAGAAGGAGCAAGCAGACAACCTTATGAGAAAAACAAAACCTGATTAAGCCTGAAACACAGGCTCTTCACTTCTGGAGAAAATGACGGACATATTGATAGACATGCATTCATCACACTTAAACAAGGGAATGCAGAAGAAAACATGGAAAGGCACTTAATGCTTAATACTGGTAAATCTTAGGAATTTCAATGCTTTCCTAATTTCAAAATCTAAGGAAAATTTTCCCAAAAAGAATGCAACCGAGGAAAACCACATTCAGTTATATGTGCTCTTAGTGAAACCTAACGTGGGTGAGCTTCTGAGTGCATTGTATACTAAAGTGCTCATTTCCATCAGAAGATGAGTACCCCACATAGCTGCAAGAAAAATACAGAGTGGGAAAAAGTAAGACTGTTTTATTAGTTTACTGTGTAAAATGATTTAATTGGGTTTTCTAACCCAAACTGTGCACTGGCTAAAGTAAAAATTATGGGAATCATCAAGGTAACACAAAATCTCCTGCTCCAGCTGGGGTACTATGTGCACTGTACCTCTGTGTCAGGCCCAAGGAGCTTCCCTGTCACTTCCATCTGCGGTGGACACAAAATAAGGTGGGTGACCTCTATGACCACATTTTCTTTTTTTATATTTATTTATTTATTATGTATACAATGTTATGTCTGTGTGTATGCCTGCAGGCCAGAAGAGGGCACGAGACCTCATTACAGATGGTTGTGAGCCACCATGCGGTTGCCGGGACTCGAACTCAGGACCTTTGGAAGAGCAGGCAGTGCTCTAACCACTGAGCCATCTCTCCAGCCCCCTATGACCACATTTTCCACACATCTGAAAGCTAAGCACAGTTTTCTCTCCTGAAGATACATCCAACTGTTGGGTTTATGATGCTTTCCACCAGGAAAAGTGCAGAGAAGCTACGGTGGACGCAGATATGAAGAAAGGTATGTCTATATACTGAGGTTTCCACATATAGAGTGGGAGCATGATTAATAAAAACTCAGAGACAGGTATTAGGGTTCAACCTGAAGACCAGAAAAGGAAAGCAGTCAGTCACTGGCTCTGACCTTAACCTCAGTCCGAAAATAGTGATTCTGCCTCCAGGAAGTCTCAGAATGAGACTGTGACTGAGAGCTGTCTCCTCCCATTTTATAATCATCTCTAATTCTGGGATTAAGGGTATGCACCACGACTGTTTGGTTTCTATGGTAAACTAGTGTGGCTACTGGGATTAAAGGTGTGTGTCATTGTAACTACTGGGATTAAAGTATGTGTCATTTGCTGCATAGTCAGTAAGACTGGACAGTGTGGCTGTTTTACTTTTCCAAGCTTTATTTTTAAAAATACAAATAAAAAAAAATAAAAAAAAATAAAAAAATAAAAATAAAAATAAAAATACAAATAAAACGACACCACAGAAGTTTGTCTTAAGACCTAAAAAATTAGCTAAATGTGAAAACAGAAATTCTACTAATGAGGAGACCAAAAATAGTTCTCATGCACTAGTGTAAACTAAGAGATCCGTGGCCTGCCCTCAGTTCTCCACACCTGGTCAAGGGTAAGATATCCTTAGAGTTCACAATGGGAATTTTAATTTTGTGTTGGTTTTTATGATAAAATGTATGCATCACCCCATTGTGAAATACATCTAAATAACTACCTCTAAATGAAGCACAGCCACACAAACTCCCGCCAAAAGCTCTAACTCTTTAGGTGCAAGGTATGTAACTTGGACAGGAATTAGTTGGGAAAATAAGATAATACCTAATTTAAAGAGATGCTCACAGCAAGTTATGGGCAGAGAATATTCACTTACTAGGAATAGAAGTCAGTTAGCTATATAGCTGGCTCAGTGCATGGCATTCTGAAGGGCATTGCATCAATTCTGCACACCAACATAGCATTAAGCACTGAAGGGATCCGTGAATAGCAGTTAAGTTAGTACAAACATTGCCTGCAGCTTTATCCTGATAACTTACATGTTCACAGGTCGTGAAGGTTGGCCAGTTCTTTCACAGCCACTGTGCTTGGATAGCATTGCAGTATGGAACCTTTGCATATCATCTTTATATTTATAAATATCTTTAAATTGCAATGCAGTTAGCAATCTCTATCATTTGTATGCTAGATTTTCATGTAGATTGTTTTACCACTATTGGTGGTGGTGCTCTAGAGCAGTGGCTCTCCACCTTCTTAAAGCTGGGACCCTTTAATGTAGTTCCTTACGCTGTGGTGACCCCAAACCATATTTCACTGTGTACGGTTATTTTGTTTGTGTTTTAACAAACAGAGCTTGTCTGAAGATCGTAGTGCAAAGCTAAACCACTAGAACCCAGGGAGTGGGGGCTCACACCTTTAATCCCAGCACTAGGGAGGTAGATAGGACTAGACAGGACTATAAAGAGGGAGGAGTCAAGAGCACTGCAGTCTGAAGGTTTAGTGGAGACAGATACAGTCTGGAGATGCAGTCTGAGGACAGGATTGCCCCTCGGTTTGTGCACTGGTAGAAGTAAAAACTCTCTAGTGGCTGGCACTCTGCTTCTCTGATCTTCAGCATTAACACCCAGTATCTGACTCTCAGTTTTTATTATTAATAAGAATTAGAATTCATGCTACATCATTGCTACTTCATAACTACAATTTTGCTACTGTTAAGGATTGTGAAGAAAATATCTGATATGTGGGATATCTGAGATGTGTCCCCTGTGAAAGGGTCATTCAGCCCCAGGAGGTCATGACCCATGGGCTTTGAACCACAAGCTGTAATCTTGTAAAGCAGCCCTCTACCACTGAGCTACACTCACCTGCCGCACTTATTCTTATTTTCTTTCTTTTTTTTTTTTTTTGGTTTTTCGAGACACGGTTTCTCTGTGGCTTTGGAGCCTATCCTGGAACTAGCTTTGTAGACCAGGCTGGTCTTGAACTCACAGAGACTGCCTCTGCCTCCCGAGTGCTGGAATTAAAGGCGTGCGCCACCACCGCCCGGCTTTCTTTCTTTTTTTTTTTTTTTTTTTTTTTTTTTTTGCCTGTCCTGGAACTTGCTCTGTAGACCAGGTTGGCCTCAAACTCACAGAGATCCACCTGCCTCTGCCTCCCAAGTGCTTGGATTAAAGGCATGCACTACCACTACCAGGCTCCTATTCTTATTTCCAGGGGCAAAATCATTCAGGTTTTGTAATCTCAGGGGATTATGCGGAACAACTTCTACTGTTCCACACAGTAGTACAATGATTACAGTTAACAAAAATTTAGTGAAATGTTTCCAAGTCAATAGCAGAGAGGATTTTGAAAGTTCCTGGCACAAACAAAAAAATATTGGAGGTGATAGACACACCAGTTACCGTGACATGATCATTAACACTGTGTACATGCATTGAGATAGCTCACAATACCCCATGCTATAACTCCTATGTAGCAAATAAAATCAAATATAGCCAAGAGTGGTCATATATATCTCAAACCCAATATTTGGGAGGCAGAAGAAGGTGTATCTTAGTTCCAGGTCAGCCAGAACTACAACAATGAGACTCTTGTCCAAATAAATAAACTGCAACTATAAGGCTAGTGGAAGGGTTTCAAACTGAAAGACGGTTGACGTCTGCAAACAAACTGGGGCAAAATGAGTATAGCATCCCATTAACAGGCTCATCCAAGCAGTGGTTCCCCAGCCTCTGGGGTCCTTCAATTCTCCTCTCCTGCATCCTTAATCTTCCATGGATATAACAGCACAGTTTAGCCCTAAGTTTAGGCAAGCAATAACGACAGTGACTTAGATTCAGCACTCACACAAGTAACAAAAGTTCAGAAAACAAGTGTCCGTCCAAAAATGAAAGACAGACAGACAGGCCTTCCAAGAATGAGACGACTTGAGGGAAATGGGTCATATCTGAAGGACAGATAAACAATAAGCAGGGCAGGCATGAGATGTAACTCTGATGTCAACGTGCCTGGGCACCTGGAAGAGGAGAAGGGAGTTAGGGGCTGGAGGAAGGAAGAGGAGGAAAAGGGGAAGAAGGGGAAAGAGGAGGAGGAGGAAGACATAGCCTTATGAATCTCCACATGGTCTATTCAGAGTCAAAAAAATAAAGTAGGCAAGGCATGGTGGTGTATGCCTTTAATCGCAGCACTTGGAGGTGGCAGTGGGTGTCAGGCATAATTTTGCTGGAAGATTCTGAAGACCATGACACAAGTATCTCTAGGAGCCAGGCTACTAAGTATTTAAGTGCACTATAAGATTCATTTGTAACTTCCCAGCTACTGACTTTGATCACTAAACTAAGGAGACACATATCCACTGAGCCACTTTTCAGGTTCTTTCACTCACACGGGCTTAATGAACATGCATAGAGCCAGCAATGCATTTTTAAGACTTTCTTCAGGTGAGGCAAAATACTGTTAAGAGATGAAGATGATGAGCAAGGAAATGGGGGAGGAGACTCTTGATGACTGAGAAACAATTTTATCATTATTTCAAAATTAATCTTAAATTTGTAAAAGATATTTTAAGGAAGAAAGAGCTCAATGAACTAAATTGCTCTAAATGTATATTCTGATATGCATATGAAAGTAATGTGGTCCTCTCAATGATGTTTTCTTCATTTTACTGGCACACCTACAGGTTTCTTACTCTCTTCTTTTAGTCTTTAAAACCAAATCTCACTTCAAAGTGTGATGTAGTCCCTTCTACTGCTAAATTATATAGAAGACAATTTTAATTATGTTGTCCTGTAGACAGAGCAAGGGTATCATTTGCTAAAAGTAATGGAGAAACTCGGGCACTTTGAGGACTCCTCAGAATAGCTACCTTACTTCCTTTGGAGGTGAATGGTAAAAGAGAAAGCATCAACTAAGGCCTGTTAAAAATCCGTAACCCTGGCATGCATGCTTCTTAGGTTTCATCAACTGTGACATGGAGAAAATGAATTTAGAATATAAGAATATAAGTGGTCCTTCTGAGTGATGCGTAGTTGTTGTGCCAGGACTACTAATTTCTAATAGGCCTCTGCTGTCGCTTCCCCTGACCCTAGTTATCCTCTTCAGGGAGAAGGCAGGTGAGATTCATCTTGATTCACCCTGCTGTCGACCAAATGTGGAAAATTCTTTAAACACAGCTACTTTTCCATTTTGTCTACACACTGAAATCATCTGAGGAACATCCAAAACTTTAAACGCTCAAGTCACACCCCAACCATGCACATCATAATATCTAAGGGGTGGGTGGGGCCAGTCACCTATACTTTTCAAAGTGTCCAATATGGTCCAAGATGAAGCCAAGATTGATACCTGCTATGCTGGATCGCCCCTCTTGATTTCGAGTGATTTTTGCCGTAAGTGAAATCAGAAAAGCCAACCTGGAGCAAGTCAGAACCACAGCCATGCTCAGAAGGTACAGTGGGATCCCAAACACGGGGACAGCACAAGTGCTGCGCTGAGCTCCACCAAGGGTTACCCCGCGCCTCACTGGAGGACCATCTTTCAAACAGCTTGCCCTTCCAGCAAAAATAAGTCGGCTAATTTTAAAGGTACCATTGTCTGTGACTGGTATTGCTTTACGTACATCCCTGCAAACAAAGCATTTTGTAGGGCAACAGGATAAAGTTTATCAAGAACTGGACTCCACAAGCTCAAATCCATGCTCGACCGCAGACAGAGATGGATGGACTTAAGCAAAGAAATATTTATCTGTGCAAGAACGTATTACTTTGCCTTGGAATTGGAATTCGATAACGATTGGCATTACTGATAAAGCTCATAATGATTTTTAACATGAATAGAAAATTATTCAACCTCATCGTTTGGGCAATGCTGCTTCTCGGTCTCTCATTGAGCACTTGTGTGAGGATATAGGACTTGCTTTTCCTAATCGTATCCTGATTCAGATTCTTCTACCATTGCACACATTTATGATGATGCATTGACAGGATAATATGGAAAATGAGACCCTAACGGATTCACACAAGGGATTAATCATACCTCTGTTGGTATGCTTATTGCAATCATTCTTATGCCTTTCTATTTCTGATGATGTATCAGTTTGTTTCAAATGCGGAAAATTCATACTTTTACTATTACTATACATATTAATAGTTTCACTATTATTTACTTATTAATAATTAATTATTAATAATTAATTTATTATTAATTATTTACTATTAATATACATATTAATAATTTTACTATTATTTACTTATTAATAATTAATTATTAATAATTAATTTATTATTAATTATTTACTATTAATATACATATTAATAATTTTACTATGCATATTAATACTCCTTTTACCACAAATAAAAATCAAAAAAAAAGGAAAATAATGAATGCACCAAACTACCTTAGAGTGCAGGCTACTCGTGGTATAAATGAGACAAAGTCGGGAAACGGTTGCATGAGAAAACAAGCAAACTCTGCCTATTTCTCACATGTTCTCTCAGAATCTATACCATGGATAAAGAATTTGTTTTTGAGCGCAGTTGCTCACACTGTACCAGTTAAAAAGGAGTGCTTTGCTTCTGTATACTTTTTGCATTGTATCTTTGTACTTATTTTCACTTTTATTACTGATTAATTGAGGTATTGTTTCTAGGAAGGAGAAGCAAGAGTACACACGTACATGAGTACAGAGGTTTCAGAGTTGAGGTATCACTTTTTAGTATGTATAAAACGGCATAGTAAATAAATCTTATTGTGCAGTTGTTCATACTATGCATCACTGTGTACTGATTTACAAGACAACCATACCAAGGGACCACAATGCAGTAGATGTTGAAAGGTGGTACCAGAACAGGGACCATAAAGAGTAAAAGTTAGGAAGGGATTTAAATTATAAACCAGATAAGTAATCTTCATTACAGGGTAATGGGACAAGCCAAATCCTCTCTGTACCTTGCTAATCCTAAAGCATTCAATAAAAACTCATAGGGTTCACATTTCTCTTTCTGATTTAGAAATGTGTGTGGAAATAATGAAGCCTTAAAATTCTTTGGTATCCAGAAGGCACCTAAGATATAGATACTTGGTAAAGAATTAAAGCTAATGTTGAAAAAGCTCTGAGATAGGGTGAGAAAGTACTTGTCTGTTTCTGGTCTTATATAGGGTTTATGAGCTTTACTATTTTCAAAGAAAAGCAAATGAAAATAACTAGCCACTGTGTCAAGAGAAAGTAGTGCCAGCTGCACAAGTAACGACCATGTATAAAAAATTCAAATATTTGGCTCTTTGTCAATGGGAGTACATGACATGTAACTCCAGCATACAGAGGCTGGGAGGAAAGCTGCTATGCATCAGTTGCCTCCCTGGGCTAAATAACAAAACAACAATAAAACAATTCCATTCAGGATAGCAAGGGCAGACCTAAAAATTTCAAGTCCTTTGCAGTAATAAAAGTACATTTGAGGTACCATTTTTGTTCCAATTTTCTTCTCCATTGTTGTGATTAAACTCTATCCAAAAGCAACTTAGATAATGAGATTTATCTGGTTGATATCCCTAGATCACAGTCCATCCTTGTGGGAGCTTAGGGTGGAAACTCAAGCTAATAAATGAAGACAATACATGGGGAAACATTGCTTCCTACCTTTCTCGTTTGTCTAAGCTAGTTCTCTTCTGCAGGTCCACTTGCTTAGAGATATTGTCAACTCAGTGGAAGAGCCTTCCCACACTTTAAATCAATACAATTTCTCTCAGATGCAGCAATTAGATGTTCTCATCTATGCACACCCTCAACTGATGCTTCTTCAGATAACCCTAGGCAATGTCATGTGGACAGGTGAGGCTAATTAGGAAAAAGGCAATAATATACAAGGAGGTTTTAAAGATCGAAAGTAAATGTATTAATCACATCCAATCACTTAAACAGCCAAAGCCCAAACAGCAACTGGAAAACACAGAAATGTCAGGGAATGGAAAGAGGAAGGCCTCTAAGAACAATAAATAAAAAAAACTAAAACCAACTCTCCACAGAAACTTCTCAAACCAACGAAAACATAAGGAACTTTTAACATGAAATTTTCTAGATACAAAATTGTTGAAGGCCGATCATTTTCCAGAGGAACAATCAGATGATAATAAAACTAACAATATAGATTGCAGCACTCAAAAAATGAGACATAAAGACATAGCCTACAAATATAGACTATAATTTCTTAAACAGAAATGGCAGGATTCTAATCAAAATCAAACTACCAGAAATCAATGACGATAACTCATCCAGTACACCACATTCTTTGGAGAGATTCACTTGAAGCCTTCTGAGGTTTTAATTTTGTAGAAGATATTGTGACTACTAAAAGGATATCATTCAGCCAGGCAATGGTGGCGCACGCCTTTAATCCCTGCACTCGCAGAGGCAGGTGGTTCTCTGTGAGTTTGAGACCAGTCTGGTCTACAGAGCTAGTTCCAGGACAGGCTCCAAAGCCAGAGAAGCCCTGTCTCGAAAAACCAAAAAATAAAAAAGAAAAAGAAAAAAAAATAAAAGGATATCATTCTATTATGATAAAGAATAGGATGTCTGTTAGGGTCACTTAGACAACATTTTGCTTACTATTGTTATGTCCAGGTGGCATGCAATTATTGAGGAGGGGGCAGACCACTAAAATCTATTAAACCAGAAGCAAAGTTGATTCCAGAAAAAAAGGAAAAAACCTCCATGGGGCACACAAAGCTTATCAGTTATATCTGATCACCACCTGAGATTGGATTTCTATATCAGTGGTGATGGGAGATTTACAAACTACCCTATTTATAGCAAGAAGCAAGCATTATGCATGAACAAAAGAATTTTTATAACCTTGAGGTAAAGCTCAGGTACTAATTGCTTTGTTTGTTGTTACCATTTCCAATAACAGGGGTTTTCAGTGAAACTAGGGTTTGCATTTAGCCTATTGTTTCTGTCTGCCACTTTCTGGTGTTCTTTATTGAAGTTCTGTAATCCCTTGATACTGACAGTTTTGCATGTCAAGACAGGGTATGGGACAATGCACAATAAAAAAGTCATGTACATCCCTTAATTTAAAAGTTAACTCAGCATTTCTAAAAACTGAAAAATGCAGCTGTTCTAGAATTATTATACTTTCATGGCACACAGGTTGTGAGCCTATAATGGCCCCTTGAGCACCATGTTAGAGGTCTTTGACTGAGAAGTGGGTCTTTTGGCTGGTTGTAAATCATGGTTGTCTCATTTGTTATAGGAATGTACCTTAATGGCTTATTAATCTTGGTGAACAAACATTTGCATCTCATGATACTAATATCTAACAGGCATGGTTAGCATACTACTTATCTTTGGGGAATTTGGGATGCACCCCTCCCTTACTTAAATTCTACTGTGTGACTTAATGTCTCCTAAGAACTGGTAAATCCTTATACCATTAATGCTACTATCAATTATGCTCTACTTCAATTTAGCAGTGGAGTGCTACTCTACACAGGAGAAACCGTTTACAAGCTCCACAAAATTAACTACAAATGGATCCTAAACATAAATGTTAAAAGTGAAGAACTTCTGAAGATACTGTGGTCTCCGAGTTTGGAAAATATGGTGATATCTCTCCACATGCGGCAAAATAAGCACTACAGCCACCACCATTTGCAGCTGCCAATGCTCTGCTCAGTGCAGACAGAGCCCAGGCAGTGAAGTTATTCAGAGACTGCCATGGAGAGTTGCAAGGATCACTTAGGACTACTTACTTAGGATAAGGCAGGAACACACTAAACTCTTTGTCCACTGGCTCCCAACCAATCAGGGGAGGACTGTACAGATCAGCCGCACTCCTCAGCAGGTGGACAGTGGCCCCTGACCTGCCAAGCACAGCCACTGCAAACTCCCAGCACTCGGGAGCCAGAGGCAGGCGGATCTGAGTTCGAGTCCAGCCTGGTCTACAAGAGCTACTTCCAGGACAGGATCCAAAACCACAGGGAAACCTTGTCTCAAAAAACCAAAAATAAAAATAAAAATAAAAACCGTGGGAAGAGCAGCCATGTGCATGAAGCCCAGCCACTTCTCCCCCCTGGGGACATTGGCCCCTTACTCACCTTGGCCCATCTGTGGAGAGCAACCCCTCATTCACCATGGTACAGCTGACAAACTCTCTCCCCACAAGGGAACCCAAGACACAGTGCACAAGAGAGACTGTGATTTCTTCAGGAAGCGATAAACCGGGAGTCCTTGCTCCCTGAAGAACCCATCCATTTGACTGGTGGAGGCTCTGATTGGTTAGTGAGGTCTGAGTGTCAGAATCAGGTGAGCAGAAGGTCCCAGCAATGGCTGCTAATCAGACCTATCCCAGATTGACTGTAGAACTAAGTCAAATTCAACAGCAAGTCTCTTGCTAATGTAAATCAATGGGTTGGGTTTTAAAAGGAAGTATACAAATTCAGAAAGGGGCTAATCAGACAATGTTGCACAAGAGAAACATT
The DNA here is from genome assembly GCF_037038515.1 of Microtus pennsylvanicus. NCBI lineage: Eukaryota > Metazoa > Chordata > Mammalia > Rodentia > Cricetidae > Microtus > Microtus pennsylvanicus. Next base: position 40,303 of record NW_027460985.1, read on the forward strand.
GGGTAAACCAAGAACATTTTAAACAAAGTCCACAGTGGTGTTGGAACTGATAACCATAGTTTTCACCCTTCTGTGAAAAGTCTTGGGTTCTGAGGACCCAGACCAGCAATGGAAGAGGTTGCTCAGCTTCCATGTAAAATGTTAGTCACTGAGTGCTGTAATCTAACACATGGAGTTGCATTCAATTGTCTGTTTCTCAAACATCTCAGCTGACTTAACTTTATCAATCAGGATTGTACATATCTGCATAGATCTGCTCATTGGAAACTGAATACTCAGTCGTTCAAGCTCCCCTCCCTAAATTGCACACCCACGAATTCTGTCTGTCTTCACTCACATGGAAGGAATTAATACATGCAGGGAAATTATAGAGAAAGTCACTCATCATGCCCCATCAGTCAGTCCTTCTTTAAAATGGAGACCCCTGCAGCTCACTGCCTTCAAGTTCAGTCTGTGACCTGGCTATTATCTCTTCTCAGAGCAGTGTTCCTCCTCTTCTGGTCTGAATGGAGAAGCCAGGCTCCATAAACAAATCCTTTCTCTGTTCTGCAATGGACAGTCCACTATGTACTCAAACTGGCAATTTCAGAATGTTGTGGTGCTGCAGACATGCAATCCAAGGTTTAGAGTGTTTAGGCAAGAAGACAAGAAGGGCAATGCCTTGTGGGGCTACAGACAGGGTTCAAATAGACTTCAATCAACATAGGAGACCTTGACTCAAAATTTCTTTTCATAAAGACTAGAAATGCCAATGTTCTAGAATTAATATACCTTTATGGCACAACAGGACTTAATGGGGTTGTGACACTGGCATGGTCTCTTGAGCAGCATTAAAAGGATGGTTTTTTAATGGAGGAATGGGTGTTTCTGCTGTTTGTAAAACAGGGCTGTCGCCTTTGTTTTGGGAATGCAGCTGGTTAATCCTAGGGAACAAACATTTATGTCTTATACTAATCTCTAACGTGCAGTTAGCATACCATTAACCTTTGGAGGATTTGGGATGCAACTCTCCCTTATATAAATTCTACTTTGTGACGTAATATTTTCTAAGAATTTATACCATCGATCCTAGTCTTATCACAGTAACAGTGGAGTGCTACTCTATAAAGGAACTACTGTTTACAAGCTCCACAGAATTAACTACAGATGGATAGTAAACCTAAATGTTAAATGTTCAAAGTACAAAACTTCTGGAAGATGCTAGAGGGACCAGGGCTCTCCGACCTTGGCAAATCTGTGTTACACGGGGCTGATTTCATAAAGGATATTTCAAAGCACAGTCCCGCTCCCTGTGCTCTGCACAGATGCAGTCAGGAGAGTGCCAGTCGGCCCAAGAGATACAAAGAACATGCAGGACCACTCAGATCATGCTGGAGCACACTGGCTGATGCAGGACCAGGCAAGAATATAAAGAAATCTGCATCTGATCACTAACTTCCACATAGCCAGGGGAAGATGAACCACACTGGCTCTTGTAGCTCAGCACCAGAGAATTTATACATAAAAATCGTAAGATTATTCAGGAATTCCATGGGTACGATTCAGATAAAACTCTGACAATTACTGCCCTAAGCTTCACTGAGCTCAAGAGTATATTGCTGAGCTTCAAGACCTGACAGCCAGCCATCCAGAACTGTAAAATGTGTCATTGCACAATTTAGCCACATGGTGGCAGCACGCGTCTACTATACTGTCGCCCGGCAAGAGACTCAAAGAAGTAGGAGTCTGAGAAGACTAAAAGAAATAGTGACTAGGCAAAAATGCTACATTCAGGGAACAAACACTATAGAAGTCCATAGGACAATGAGAGGAACTGCATCCCAGGAAGCCTGTAGCCAGGTGATAAGGCTAAAAGAGAGACTGTTCACTCAGGCCTTATCACCACCTAAGACTCTCTCCACTGAAAGTCTAAGCTATGATGAAGAGAGCCTGGACCTTACAGCCCTCTCCTACTTATCACTTTTTCCTGTTTCTGGTCTGCCTGGTCCCACAGAAAACAAGAAATGCTTCTGTTTGGTTTTAATTTTCTGATCACCCAGATGTTTTAAATGAGCAAAGCATTCTGAACTCTTAAGTCATCAGCTTCAGTCAAACATTTCTTCTCAGGTAATCCACATTTTAACAAAAGAAGCTAGGAGCAGGCATCCTGGCTTTTGTTAAGGGCAGAGGCAGCTTTTCTGCATTGCTACATGATCAGCTCGGACCGGGCTAATGGCTTTTGTGCCATATCGAAATATGGGCCCACAATCCACCCTCTTATTAATTTTAATAAACCCTTTGCTTCTGCAACAAGACAGATATGTCGCGCCTGACTTGGGCAAAGTCCTCATTTACCCAAATTTTCCCGTCATTGGAGCAGGCATCTTTTATGCAAGCCCCTGTCTTAGGCATCTGGGGAGAAGCCTCACACCCGTCATTGACTGCCGACCTCTGTAAAGAGATTAGTGGAGAGAAATATACTTTCTAGGCCCTGTGTATCAGCCATTACTTGTTAGGATGCATCACAATGCTTCATGTATAATTATGCTCCCAAAGACTATATTCTCCTATCTTAAAGGAGAGTAGAATCACCTGAGTTGAAAATGTTTCCTCCGCTGGTACAGAACATCATTCAGAGTTTACTTTCTCAGCATGCGTATCAACTCAACATTCATAGTCAATCTCTCTTTCAGCCAAATCTCAACCGCAGCAACTCACAATCGTGATTTTTACACATCATCAGTCAATACCGTTCTTTAGTTTTCTAATACCGTAACTTCATGTTTAGCCGGTCAAAACCAGCTCTCCCAATTTTCATAATTTCATGTTTGGCAGGTCAAAACCAGCTTTCCCAATTATTGATAATTTCATAATTAGCCGGTAAATACCAGCTCTCCTAATTCGTAATTGCATGTTTAGCCGGTCAGTACCAGCTCTCCAATTATTCATAATTTCATAATTTTCTTTACCATAACTTTATATGAAATTAAAATGACTGGAAACATTCAAAAATTGCCCAAATATAATATGCTTAACCATTGGAGAAATGCAAATCAAAACAACTCTGAGACTCTTATCTCTGTAACATGACAAAGATTAAAAACTCACAACTTATGTTTAAAGGAAACTCCTCCACTGCTGTTTAATTCTCACAAAATTAGGCAACAAACCATTTTAAAACTCAGCTATCTCTTCTGGGCCTATATACAAAAGATGCTCAACCATACAACAAGGACATGTGCTTAACCATGTTCATAGCAGAATTACTTTATCATACACAGAATCTGAAAACAACTCAAATGAATCTCCTCTACATATATCATGAGCGAGATACTCATAAATATTATAAATATTTGAGTAACTCTAATCACACAAATTGAAAAACTTGTATAACAAGAACTTTAAATCTCTGAAGGAAGATATTTAAGCCATCAGAAAATTGAAAGATTTCCTATTCTCTTGTAAAGATAGCACCAATCATAGCAAAATTGACAATGTTATTGAAAGCAATCTACGGATCTAATGCAAATGCCCATTAAACTTGTAACAAAATTCTTCACAGACTTTGAAAAAACAATCCTTAGCCTTGTGAGAAAAGACAAAAACTCAGGCTAGCCTGAACAATCTTAAAATCCTGTACAATCAAGGAACTTCTGAATGCATCACAATCTCTGACTTTAAACTTTACTAGAGGCACAGCACTGAAATCAATCCACCTTGGATACAAATTCACTTGCCTACAAACAGCAGACTATTAACAAAAAGGCAAAATTGTGAAATGAAAAAGCATTTTAACCTGCTTACCTCAGAGGCTACTTTAATTTAAATCTGGCTTTTTCTTTCAGTTGAAGCTGCGCTGCACAGCAGGGAGTAGAACAGGCTCTTTGTCTGTTAGACTGCCTTCCTGAGCTCTAGGGGGCAGATTTTTTACTAGGTGCCGGGGCTCAAGTCACATCCGCATCTAGCAGTCAGGTAGGCCCTGAATTAGCATCTCTATAAGACACCTTCCAAATTACAAAAGAAAGGAAGCACCAAACGTCTGAACTCTTAAGTCATCAGCTTCAGTCATACATTTCTTCTCAGGTAATCCACATTTTAACAAAAGAAGCTAGGAGCAGGCATCCTGGCTTTTGTTCAGGGCAGAGACAGCTTGTCTGCAGAGCTACGTGATCAGCTCCGACCGGGCTAATGGCTTTTGTGCCATATCGAAATATGGGGCCACACTGAAAGAACCTGTAAACTTCCTACTACTGGGGCTCATTATTGCCACCCAGAGTCCATCAATAGCTAGGACCACCTAGCTGGGATTCAAGACAATAGCAGTTACCACAATTCCATATTGGTAGTTAGTGTTACCTCTTCAGAGGAAGGTGGGATAAGAACTGGAGGTAGAAATCAACTATACAATTTAGGGAAGAGGCGGCTGGAGAGATGGCTCAGTGGTTAGGAGCATTGTGTGCTCTTCCAAAGGACCCGAGTTCGAGTCCTGGCAACCACATGGTGGCTCACAGCCATCTGTCATGGGGTCTGGTGCCCTCTTCAGGGCACCAGAATATTGTATATAATAAATAAATAATAATAAATAATAAATATTTGTTTATATTTATATGTATATGTATATAAAATAATATAATAAATAATAAATAAATAATATTTATATTTATTGGTGTTTATATGTATATAAAAATAATATAATAAATAATAAATATTTATATGTATATAATAAATAATATAATAAATAAATAAATATTTAAAAAAACCAATTTAGGGAAGAAAAAAAACAACTCTCGTGGCTCTTTATTGGCTCCCTATTTGCTCACAATCTACTACCCACTGGTGTTCTTGATTGTTAGGCTTGCCCAGAATCCCTCAATAGCTAGAATTGCCCAGCTAAGCCTCAAGCAGTTCCCCAACTAGATGAGCAGAAATCAAATGACTAAGCCAGCACAGCCCTTCCCAGCTCTACCATTCCACCCTAGGGGAACACAGGGTTCTAGTCTGGAATATTGGCATTTTAGTAGAAACTCTTCCAGTCTCTGAGAGCACTTCCTGTTCTTTTCCAAAATATGGTGTTACTTGTATGTGTTCCATTACAGAGTCACTGACCAGTGTAATAAACCCTTTCCCTTATAGCTCAGATATTCTGAAGCCAAACCTAGGTCACAGGCAAACAGCAACCCTTGATAAAGCAAAATTCATCATTTTTCTAATTTCTGGAAAGCTTAGAGGCAAGAAAGTGGTGACATAAATGATGTAATTAAAGTCTAGAAGTGTTTTACCCTAAAAGCATCAACTGCAAGCAATTTCTAAGTCTGTTTTGCCTCTGTCCATGACAAGAACCCACTTGTTCCAAAATTCTATAAAATGATTTTTCATGTTAAACTCTGCTGTTTCTGGGAATGCTAAAAGCTAGAACTCTTCACATATGTGGGAAAAGTTATATTTGGACCTTTCAGTTCTGTACCAGAAAAAAGAGACATTTTTAAAGAACTTTGCCACTGTGGCTTATTTTAAAAAAAAAGGCTTTCTAACTTTAAACATGTTTAAAAGGCCTTCTTTCCCTATACATGTGTTTAAAAGTTCCAGGCTTTTTTAATAAAAAAACAAAAACAAAATCGAAGTTCACTGTGTGTTTAAACAAAATTATGAAACGGCCTGTATTCCTCTTTATAGATTATTTTTCTTAGTCATCTCATTTTAAAATATAGGAGTTTTACATTAGGAATTTTCATTTATCGTTTTTCTTTTTCCTTTTTGCTGGGTTGGGACTTGGGGCCACTCCCATGCAAGTCAGGTGTTTATTACTGAGCTACTCCCAAATTCAAGATTGAACCTTTTTGTTTTGTTGGGGTTTTTTTGTCGTTGTTGTTTTGTCTGTTTGGATTTTTTGTTATTATTGTTTTTGAGGTGGAGTATCTCTGTGTAACCCTGGCTGTACTAGAACTCACTCTGTAGACCAGGCTAGCAGCAAACTCACAGAGATCTCCCTGCCTCTGCCTCATGAGTGAAGGTTGTAATTTTTTAAAGATAATGAAAAATATGGCTATTTGTTTTTTATCCCTGTACCAAAATACCTTCAGGAACCTAAAATGACTAAAGGTTTCAGAGAGCCATGATCAGATGGCTTTACAGTATGGGCCTCAGACAAGACAAAAAAGTAGTGGGTGAAGCACATAGCAGAGAAGGCTGCTTACTCAGCCAACAGACAGTAGTAACTGAGAGCTAAGAAGCCAGAGCAAGGCATCACTTCACAGAAATACCCCCACGAGGGGCTGGAGAGATGGCTCAGTGGTTAAGAGCATTGCCTGCTCTTCCAGAGGACCTGAGTTCGAGTCCTGGCAACCACATGGTGGCTCACAACCATCTGTCATGGGGTCTGGTGCCCTCTTCAGGGCACCAGAATATTGTATATAATAAATAAATAATAATAAATAATAAATATTTGTTTATATTTATATGTATATGTATATAAAATAATATAATAAATAATAAATAAATAATATTTATATTTATTGGTGTTTATATGTATATAAAAATAATATAATAAATAATAAATATTTATATGTATATAATAAATAAATAAATATTTAAAAAAAAGAAATACCCCCACGAATCTCCATCTCCAAACAGCCAACCAAACTGTTGTCCCATCAACCAGCTACTCCAGTGATGAGGTTAGAGGCTCTGGCATGTTCCGGCCTCTCCAAACCCCATGTGTTAACAAGCAAGCAGATAGCCTTCGGGTGTGACAACGCTTAATTTAAACCCTTACACCATGCTTCTAAGTACTAAAAACTTACGATTAAATCATGATGTTTGGTACCTAACTTTAAATACCTACAAAAGCATTTATGATGTCTTTCTTTAAACATCTGTGAAGCTGCACTACGTAAACATGCACAAGAGAGACAGGCTGAAACCCAAGCCAGCAGATTATAAACCACAACTTCCCAAAGTTTGTGTCCATTAGACAACACAGATGTCCTTGTAGCCTGTCTGTCAAAAATAAAGGTCCAAAATAAAGTTCAGTATGATATCTACTAACAATGTTAATACGTAAAGAGTATTTACTTTTGAATAACGTTGTTACACTAAACCAGGACTTTAAATTCTCAGTACTATAAATATATAGCCCAAAGAACCATGTTATAGTTGCCTGTGAATCTTAGGATTCTGCCTTCCAATGATCAATCACCAAAATCCCCATTTCTAGATGTGACAACTAAAAGCTGAGTCCAGATATAGCTCTATGTCTCCTAGGACTTAAATAAAATCACTGCTGCTTTAGAAACCATGAGTTAACTTAAATGAAATTCTAAAAGTTGATCTAAGCGATTTTATGAAGACTTTAGATATATTAGTCAATATTACTAATAAATCCAAATCTTATAAATGGAGTCAATACCAATAGGGAATGTAAACATTCTAAAGAAGGAAAAAATTCAAAGCATAATAACAAGGACATGAATGCTGCTATCACATGATACTCATAATGTTTTCAATCTCGAAGCCTTCGGGTCCACGAAAGAAACCAACACCGCTAAAAGTCCACTATTTCAGGATGAAATCAGTGACGGCTTACGGCAAGTTGTCTAAAGGACAATTTCTGTCTTTGTGACACACACCCAGTTAATGTTAAACTAAAACAAACTCAGGTAGTAAGTGAACTAGGACAAAATATGCTTAAGACAGTCTAAAATTGTATAAAGACAGTTCACTAATATGTCTAAGTTTCTTTCTCATTTCTCTTCAAAGGAAATCTGTCATAAAAATACACACATTTTATCAAACACACTACACACTACACCAACACATACACACACGATACAAACACACTACACACACCATACTACACCAAACACATATACATACACACATCATACACACACTACACCACACACATACACACACCAAACACATCGCACACACTACACCACACACATACATTTCTACACAATACACATCACACTAAACCACATACATATACACATCACACACTCCACACTATACCACACTACATCACACGTACCACACACATACATATACACACCATCCACACCACACACACTACACCACACACACATACCTACACACATCACAATACACCACACACACATACACACACATGACACACACCATACTACACCACACATACCACACTAAACCACACACACCATACACACACACATCACAATACACCACACACACATACACACACATGCACACACACACTAAACCACACACACATATACACTACACACTACACCACACACACACACATCACACACACACACTACACCACACACACACCACACACACACATCACAATACACCACACACACCACACACACACATCACAATACACCACACACATACACATCACACACACACACTACACCACACACATACACACACCACACACATCACACATACACTACACCACACACATACACACACCACACACATCACACACACACATCACACACACATCACACACCACACACATACATACACACCATCCACACACACACACCTACACACTACACCAAACACATACACACCACACACATCACACACCACACACACATCACACACACACCACACACATACACACACCACACACATCACACATACATTACACCACACACATACACACACCACACACATCACACACACACCACACATACATACACACACCACACACATACATACACACCATCCACACACACACCTACACACTACACCACACACATACGCACCACATACATCACACACCACACACACATCACACATACACTACACCACACACATACACACACCACACACATCACACATACACTACACCACACACATACACACACCACACACATCACACACACACCACACATACATACACACACCACACACATACATATATACAACTAAACCACATACATACACACATCACACACTCCACACTATACCACACTACATCACATGTACCACACATACATATACACACCATCCACATCACACACATCTACACACTACACCACACACACATACCTACACACATCACAATACACCACACACACATACATACACATGACACACACCATACTACACCACACGTACCACACTAAACCACACACACATACACACACCACACACACACACATCACAATACACCACACACACATACATACACATGACACACACCATACTACACCACACATACCACACTAAACCACACACACCATACACACACATGCACACACTATAAAGAATCTTAAAGCAGTTAGACATGGGCATGGGCATAGTGGCACACACCTTTAATCTCAGCACTTGAGAGGCAGAGGCAGGCAGATCTCTTTGAGTTCAAGGCCAGCCTTGTCAACATAGAGAATTTCAGAACAGTCAAGGATACATTGAAATCGTGTCTCAAAAGTACAAAAGAAAAAAAAAACATCAGCAGCAAGTAGTTAGTTTAACCAATCCAGAGAATAAAGAAATTTTATGGAAAAATAAAGTAAAAATGAACACTGCCTAACTAAGGTTTTCATTAATCTTAAACATAGCCCAATTTCTTGCTATTTTTAGAAGAATTATTTACGTGTGTGAGTGCTTCTATTTGCATGTGTGCCTGCACGAAAGAAGAGGGCACCCGTTCCCACTACAGATGGTTGTGAGCCACCATGTGGTGGCCGGGACTCGAACCCAGGACCCCTGGAAGAGCAGCCAGTGCTCTTAACTGCTGACCACTCCTCTAGCCCCAACTCCTTGTCATTTTAAGGCTAGAGATACTGTTCTATTTCTCCTTAAACCATACACCAAACAAAAAATAGCAAGTGAAACCAAAATTTTAAATCACAAAGATAACCACAGCTCCTCAAGAATGGCCTGGGTGCCAAGAATGTAGGATCCAAAAATTGTGTATACAAAAGTCAAATCTATACTTTTTTTTTCAAAAACAATGGATCATGTCAAAGCTTGAAAACATCACTTTCTTTGCACATGAAAAACATGTACGTTAATAAGACCTAACAGGAGATGTAAATATCTGGGTAGGGAAGGTCTACAATCACAGAACTTAGGAGGCGGAGGCAAGTGAATGCATCAAGTCCGAGCCAACGTGGGCCACACAGTAAGACCCTATCTCTGAAGAAAAACCAACTAACCAACAAGTGACCAGAGTAATCCCTGTAGCATTCTATAGCCATCTTCCAAGGTTTCAAAGATCACTTTCAGACTGTTTAACTTCAGGATGATGCAGAATGATAACAACAGCAAACATTTGGTTTCTGATGGTAATGACAACCTCTGAATTACTTTTATTTATTTATTTTACAGCCCGACTGCAGTTTCCCCTCCTTCCTCTCCTCTCATTCCCTCCCCCTCACCTCTGTGCCCCCAGTCTACTGTTTCTGCTGCATTACTTTTTAAGTTGTCTTTCCTATCCTTGTGAGCAAAATAAAAAATACAACACACAGATCTCACTCATTGTTTCTTTCCCTTAGCCTTTTCCTCAACTGTTAGATTTCCCCAAACACAGATGGAAATGTCCAGTATGAAGGAAGAAATGGAATGTTTTCACATTCGGTATTTAACTGGTAGCGATCCATTTTCATGATTCCATGCTGGGCTTAAACTTGCTATGCACAGTTTTTTTTTTGTTAGAATTTATTTATTATGTATACAGTGTTTTTCCTACATATATGCTGCAAACCAGAAGAGGGCACCAGATCTCATTACAGATGGTTGTGAGCCACCATGTGGTTGCTGGGAATTGAACTCAGGACCTCTGGAAGAGCAATCAGTACTCTTAACCTCTGAGCCATCCCTCCAGCCCCTATACACAGTTTCTTATGTTTGTTTTTCTGGCTATTTTAGACAAATTTCTAAAATGAATTTATGAGTTCAAGCACTAAGACCTTTGAGAGAGTTACAAAAAATTGCATACTGCTTTTCAAAGCTAATAAATTGTACACTTTTATCTCTTTTGATCACTGCATCCTCAAAAACATTGGACATTTTTAGTGTTATAGTATTTGTGTTCTAATAAATAAAGTTTTACTGGAGATCAGAAGGCAAAGCAGCCACCCTAGTCAGCCCTACAGGCCAGGGAGTGGTGGCACATACCTTTAATCCCAGGACTCAGAAGACAGAGTTAGATGGATCTCTTTGAGTTCAAGGCTACCCTGGGCTACACAAAATCAATCCACAAACAGATCCAGGTGGTGATGGTTCACACCTTTAATCCCAGCTTTTGGGAATCACACACCTTTAATGGAGAGAGGTGAAGACAGGAGCAATATGACTGGGCAGAGAGTAGAATATTTTTTGTTCGTCTGAGAGTTGGTAGAGATAAGATCTCTCTAGTTGCTTGACTGCTTTGCTTTTCTGATCTTCAACTTGAACCCAATATCTATCTCTAGGTTTTTATTATTCGTGCAACAGAAATTTCTCTTCCTAAAAGAAAATCAATTTAAGCACCAAAAGGAAGACCGAAGGACTGTTGGGGGATATCAGGAACAAAGCCCGTGTCTCACCCATACTAAACAAATACTCTACACTGAGTCACAGTCTCAGTACTCAAATGTTTCATCACGAGTTTACACATTTTAAAGGTGACTGCATTTGTCTGTGCTTCAACTGTACAAACTTTTAGTCACTTTTCCAGGATCCCCTAATATTAAGTTGCTATACCTCAACATAAAACTGCTGCTTGACATCCAGAAATTTAGTGTTTATACAGTCCAAAAAACCTTACTTACTGTAACTTTCCCACTATTTTTATTATTGGAAAATTCTTTTCCATTTTGACATAGCTATTGATATAGTTTCAGTGCCTTTGTTAAAGATACTACACATTTCAGACATAGACCTCAGGGAAATAGAGTTGGAACTGACCTGCAAGCCTCCTTCCCAAGGACTAGCTCTAGTAGTACCTGAAGATGCTATGCAAACTGCCAAAGGAAAAGAGAAATCAACATTCCTACCCAGCTATAAAACTTAGGAACCTCAGTGATACACGTGCTTGCACAACCGTGTTGAGCCTTTCACTGTGCTGGTGCTCTGACATGGGGATCAGACAAAAACTATCAGGATCAGTTTTCAGGAAACTGGAGACAGGCAGATGTCTGTGAGTTCAAGGCCAGCCTGGTTTACGTAGTGAGTACCAAGACAGCCGAAGCTATGTAATGAGACCTTATCTCTCAACGATGTTTTCTTCATTTTACTGGCACACATACAGGTTTCTTTTAGTCTTTAAAACCAAATCTCACTTCTAAGACAAAGTGTGAGGTAGTCCCTTCTACTGCTAAATTATATAGAAGACAATTTTAATTATGTTGTCCTGTAGACAGAGCAAGGGTACCATTTGCTAAAAGTAATGGAGAAACTCGGGCACTTTGAGGACTCCTCAGAATAGCTACCTTATTTCCTTTGGAGGGAAACTGTAAAAGAGAAAGCATCAACTGAGGCCTGTTAGAAATCAGTAACCCTGGCATGCATGCTGCTTAGGTTTCATCAACTGTGACATCGAGAAAATGACTTTAGAATATAAGTTTATGCTGAAATAAGAAAACCACCTAGTTCAGAGATCAGTTTCCTCCCTCTTGTTGTTATGGCTACATGGAATGCACTTTTGCATTACGAAAGATGTCTGAGAGGTAGCATAACTACCAACCACCCGTCCCTTCCTAAAAACTAATAAATATTGCAGAAACTCAAGAATGACCCAACATATTACCAAGTGGTCCTTCTGAGTTGTTGTGCCAGGATTACTAATTTCTAATAGGCCTCTGCTGTCGCTTCCCTCGACCCTAGTTATCCTCTTCAGGGAGAAGGCAGGTGAGATTCATCTTGATTCACCCCGTTGTGGACCAAATGTGGAAAATTCTTTAAGCACGGCCACTTTTCCATTTTGTCTACACACTGAAATCATCTGGGGAACTTTCAAAACCTTAACGCCCAAGTCACACCCCAACCATGCACATCATAATATCTAAGGGGTGGGTGGGGCCAGTCACCTATACTTTAAAAAGTGTCCAGTATGGTCCAAGATGAAGCCAAGGTTGATACCTGCTATGCTGGATCGCCCCTCTTGATTTCGAGTGACTTCTGCCATAAGTGAAATCAGAAAAGCCAACCTGGAGCAAGTCAGAACCACAGCCATGCTCAGAAGGTACAGTGGGATCCCAAACACGGGGACAGCACAAGTGCTGCGCTGAGCTCCACCCCGCGCCTCACTGGAGGACCATGCTTTCAAACAGCTTGCCCTTCCAGCAAAAATAAGTCGGCTAATTGGGACACCTGGCTCGAGCACGAGGGCCTTGCTCGCAGGTGGGCCCCCGCTCAGCCCTAGTGATGCCCCACCTCTAGCCACGCCCTAAGTACACCTTTATGGCACAACAGGACTTAATGGGGTTTTGACACTGGCATGGTATGCTCCTCCCTCTGGGCCTCTCCGCTGCCGCCCCGCGCCCTCCCTCAGCACCGTGTGACCCTGTTCACCCTCCGCCCCCTCCGCGCCCCGTACCAGCTCCAGCGGCGGTTGCAGGTCACAGGTGGTGCTTTCTCCGCTGTTTATCCACTGTTCTGTTAATATTTCGGCATTTTTTATTTTGCCACAGGGGCCCGGGCATCATGGGAAATCGAGTTCCCTTTGCATTCTGCACATTCACGGACTACAGGCAAAATGGCCGCCGCAGGGAATCATGGGAGACGTAGTCCAGAGCCCCGGGGAGTGGCGCGGCCATCCCTCCGCGACGAGGGGTGTGGGGGCGGGGCGCCCACACGTGCGGACACGCCGCGGGGAGAACCCAGGCCCCTCCCCCGGACCCCAGCCGCGATTAGTACCCAAGAGAGAACAGGGTGGTGGTGGCGCAGGCCTTTAATCCCAGCACTCAGGAGGCAGACGCAGGTGTATCTCTTTGAGTTCAAGGCCAGGCAGTTCCAGATAGCAGAGCTAAGAGACTTCTGGATTAGGCATTCGAATGTGGGGTCTTCCATTTAAATGAAGTTCGAAGGACAGAGAGAGTGAGGTACGGAGTCCTGTGCATCATTCACAATGATGTTTCCGTGCTGGTCCCAAATCACCACCCATGCGGTTTCTGGAGTCCTTTAGGGGCTGTTCTGAAGTGCACCAACTAGATATTTACTAATGCTAATGGCGTTTGGTTCTTGTTTTGGGTTTGGGGAAGGGGGAACCGAGGGAGCCTTGCATGTGTATTTTAGACATATAGACACCACCATGTCAAAAGACCCAATGCCTCAGTTCCGCGGGAATAGATGAACTTCCCTCCACCCCACCAGCACAGGGAGCTTCAGTGTAGTGATGTTTTGTTTGGTTTTGTGTTTTTTCTTCAGCTTTCACCCCTGATAAGTGACTTCAGCTGTTTCTTATATAGAGCAATTAGAAGCCAGGTGGTAGTGATGCACACTTTAAATCCCAGCATTCGGGAGGCAGAAGCAGGCGGATCTCAGAGGAGGTCACCAGTTTCAGTCAAGGTAAGGGAATACTGTGGGAGTGTGTTGGTCTGTCTATGTGTGACACTGTTCGCCCTCCGCCCATAAAAGCAAGAAGAGTTAAGGGACCCTTCCATTTAAGGTCACTGAGTTCAGACTGGCAAAACCAAGAATCCCATCTGATACCCAGATCACCCTCCCTGCACAAACTCTCATTCCATAGTCTTCAGCTCCTCAAAAACTCATTCAGTCTTCAAAATGAGTTCGATGTGTCAGAGTGTGAAGCCAAACAGAGAACAAAAGATATGTGTTCAGCCGTGCTGTTTCTAATCAACACCCTGGCTTTGGTGCACACCCACCATTAAAATCACATAAAATGGCAATAAAGTTCTCCACAATATATCACTCACAGTATGATCCATTCTTCTGAGTCACTGGTCCTCTTTCAGCACAAAACATGGTATGATTACTCTACCGAGCTGTACCATATCCTAAAGCCTGCAAGTATTAGCCATATACTCATAAAAGGCATTTGTAAGAAGAGTTTGATACAAAGGTAGCTTTTCCATAACTAAATCTCACTGATCTCCCTAGGAAGCACAAATAACTCTAATACCCAAGTGCCAGTATTGAAGTTACCCCAAATTTTAGTGATTGGCCATTAAAGCAAGAAATGTTAAGGGACCCATCCAAGGTCACTGAGTTCGGACTGGCAACTGATACCCAGATCACACTCCCTGCACAAACTCTCATTCTATTGCCTTCAGCTCCTCAAAAACTCGTTCAGTCCTCAGAATGAGTACAATGCCTCTGAGTGTAATACCCAAGGGCCAATATTGCACTGACCCCAAATTTTAGTGATTGGCCATTAAACCTAGAAAAGTTAAGGGACCCTTCCATTTAAGGTCACTGAATTCGGACTGGCAACACCAAGAATCCCATCTCATACACAGATGACAATCCCTGCACAAACTCTCATTCTATTGCCTTCAGCTCCTCAAAAACTCGTTCAGTCCTCAAAATGAGTTCAATGCTTCTGAGTGTGAAGCCAAACAGAGAACAAACAATATGTGTTCATCCGTGCTGTTTCTAAAAAACACCCTGGCTTTGGTGAACAACCAACATTAAAATCACTTAAAAATGCCAATAACTTCTTCCACAATATATAAATTACAGTATGATCTACATCTTATGAGTCATTGGTCCTCTTTCAACACACATGGCATGAATCCTTTACCGAGCTGTACTATATCCTGAAGCCATCATGTATTTGCCACATAATTATAGAAGGCATTTGTGCGAAGGGTTCGAGTCAAAAGGAGCTTTCCCATAACTAAATCTCAACGATCTCTCTTGGAAGCCCAAATAAATGTAATACCCCATTGCCAATACTGCAGTGACCACAAATTTTTAGTGATTCGCCATTAAACCCAGAAGAGTTAAAGGACCCTTCCATTTAAGGTCACTGAGTTCGGACTGGCAACACCAAGAATCCCATCTCATACACAGATCACCCTCCCTGCACAAACTCTCATTCCATAGTCTTCAGCTCCTCGAATTGGCTATATTACTTGCCTCTTTGATTGCTCTGCTTACACTCTTGAGTACTTGACCAACTACTGCATCCTATTGGAATTCTTCCCTTTCGAAAAGAAGAAGGATCAAATGAAGAAATGCATGAAGGAAAGACAGACAAAAAGAAGAAAGGAAGAAAGAGTGCTGCTAAGGTCAAGACCAGAGAAAAACAGAGATCCTCTCTGCTTCATAAGAAAAACCAGTGAGGTAACTGGAAGTAGGGTCAGGAGACAGGAATTAAATAGGGTAGTATCACCTGATTTCTTAGCACTGATACCTGAATTAGATAGGGTAGTATCACCTGATTTCTTAGCACTGATACCTGAACCTCCTTTCAGGCAAATCAAATTAGCATTTGAGCATAAGATCCAAAATTCACTCACTCTCTCTCCCTCGCTCTGTGTGTTTGTGTGTGTGTGTGTGGGTGGGGGGGTATTGTGAGGTTGTAGTGGTGTGTGTGGTATGTAAGCTCCTAGTATGATTTCCTGATGTGTCCAGGAAGGAGAACCTCCACACCAGATGATCAAATGTGTGTGTGTACGTGTGTCTGTGCACAGTCACGCGTGTCTCTGCACATTTGAGGTTGATGCCTATATACAGGTTTGAGTGTGTTTTCTCGTGTCTTGTCCACTTTTTTTCTGAGACAGAGTCTTTCATTGGCCTGAAGCTCACAAAATAGGGTAAGCTGTCTGAGCAGTAAACCCCAGGAACATTACGTATCCACAGTTTTGTGCTGGGATTCCACAACTGGAGTTTTATGTAGATTCTGGGGATTGCAAATCAAGCACCTTGTTAATTGAGCTTTCCCCTCAAATCCTAGGATGAAGTTTTAATTGGGATACAAAATAATCAGTTAGAAATGTGGTTTTTAAAAAGTGGATTTATATTTTTTAAAAAAGGTGGGGGCGGGGGTGTATTCTGAAAACTTTGACTTTGATCCTGAGTTCTAAGTGTTTTCCAAATCAGCTAGGGCTCCAAAAGACCAAGGTATTATTCCACCAAAACCCAAGTTGGTGAGCCAAAGAGTTTAAAACTTACAGCTAACAGATGAGGAGTTACTTACAGGAGCAAAGCAGCGACACCACAGAAAGTCTGACTGCAGCAAGGAAAGATTCCTTCTCTGTAGCCAGATAGATGGAAGTGCCTGCCCGTCAGTCGACCGTTCACACTCTCAGTACTCCAGTGTCTCCAGAGGCTACAGAAACACAAGTAACTGGGTCAGAATCACACACAGATGACAAGGAAATACTTCGGTGAGAGTCTAATAACTCCCACTCCAGGTTAAATGCCCTTGTATAAAGAACCATCAGCAGGCCGGTGGTGGTAGGGTGTGTAACAAGGAAGCTCAGTAAGTCGTGGAAAGCAAGCCTGTAAGCAGCATTCCTGCCATGGCCTCTGTATACTGGTATATTTGTGTTAAAATGAATAAAGCTTGCCTGAAAATAAGCGGGCAAAGCAGCCACACTCCTCAGCTATACAGGACCGTGGTGGTGGTGGGGGGGAGCAAAACTTTAATCCCAGTGCTCAGGAGGCAGAGGCAGGCAAGTCTCTGAGTTCAAGGCTATTCTGGGCTATACAAGATTGATCCAGAAACAGATATCAGTGTTTGGGAATCACACATGTTTAATCCCAGTACTGGAGAAGGGGAGACAGGAGCAATATGAAGAGCAGAGAGAGGAATATAAAGGGGGAGAGACAGGAACTCAGGAGTGTGGAGTCTGATAATTTGTGGAGACAGGATCATCACCTTGAGTCTGAAGACTTGGTAGAGGTGGTTGGCTGCTTTGTATTTCTGATCTTCAGCTTGGACCCCAATACCTGCCTCTGGGTTTTTATGATTCTGCTACACCTCTGCTTTGATTTCTGCTTCGAGATTCCTTCCTTGATTTCCTTACATGATGGACTAAAACTGGAAACTTAAATAAAGCCTTTCAATTTGATTTTGACCATAGTGATTACAATTTAAAACTAATACAGCATATTCCCAAGTGGGGGATAAACCAGACACCCTTAAATCTCATATATGGGCCATCCATAATCTTCAGCGTGACACATACCCTGCATTAAGAGCCCCAAACCACCATTAAGGCCACTTGCTTTGAAGAATTTTTTTTTAATTTTAGAGATTTATTTTACGAAAAAGTTGCAAAAATAAGACAGAATATTCCCAAATGCCCTGAACCTGGTTGATTCTTTTGTTACGATTTTGAGTGGATGTGTCACAATTGTTGAGCCAATCAAGGCATTCCTAATTACTAAATCCATGGTTTATTCAGATATCCTTATCTTTTACCATTACTCTTTACCATTGTCCATTAGTGTCTCCCACGAAGACACTAATTCATACAGCAGTGGTTCCCATGGCTTTTTGTAAGACATATATTTGTGTTGAGGAATCATTTATACTTCTAGGGTAAAATGAAACGTTAGTGTGTTGCATCCTTCCCTACTGTCTTTATCTCAATGGAGTCACCTTTGGGAAGACCATGAGAAGTTCTTTTCTGAAGTACATCACCTCCATCAAGGTTGCAGAGAACATCAAGTTCTTCATGTTGTATATTGTTCATTTTATAAAAGCTCCCTCCAGAAATGGAAGCCTCACAGACATGGTGGCTGTCCTTGTGTTAATGTCGACCTACCACAGTGTCAACTGAGAGGGAAGCCTCTAATGAGAAACTGCCTACATCAGATGAAGAGGTTGGTCTTTGGACACATGTGTGTGTGGTTTCCCTGATTATTAATTCACAAAAGAGGTCCCGGTCCGCTGTAGGCAATACCATTCCTAGGGAGGAGGCTCTAGGTTAGATAAAAGTACCAGCGAAGCACGAGCCTATGGGCAAGCCAGAGAAGGGACTAGCTAATGTAAGACTTTAAGACAATCCTGAAGCCATTTCTGACTATTCTAAATCCTCTCAGCCTCTGTGCCATAGTGCTTCCCCTCCTCCCCTGGGAACTAAGGACCTTATAGCTACACACGCAGTAAGAGTAGGAGACTGAAGCACTCCTCTCTCAATAATGGACAGACTGGGGTCACACAGAGGTCAGACTGGGGTCACACAGGTCAGACTGGGGTCACACAGGTCAGACTGGGGTCACACAGGTCAGACTGGGGTCACACGGGGGTCAGACTGGGGTCACACACGGGTCAGACTGGGGTCACACAGGTCAGACTGGGGTCACACAGGTCAGACTGGGGTCACACAGGTCAGACTGGGGTACACAGGTCAGACTGGGGTCACACAGGTCAGACTGGGGTCACACGGGGGTCAGACTGGGGTCACACGGGGGTCAGACTGGGGTCACACACAGGTCAGACTGGGGTCACACAGGTCAGACTGGGGTCACACAGGTCAGACTTGGGTCACACAGAGGTCAGACTGGGGTCATACTGGGGTCAGACTGGGGTCACACAGGTCAGACTGGGGTCATACAGAGGTCAGACTGGGGTCACACAGAGGTCAGACTGGGGTCACACACAGGTCAGACCAGGGTCATACTGGGGTCGCGTAAAAGAAAATCAATTTAAGCACCAAAAGGAAGACCGAAGGACTGTTGGGGGATATCAGGAACAAAGCCCGTGTCTCACCCATACTAAACAAATACTCTACACTGAGTCACAGTCTCAGTACTCAAATGTTTCATCACGAGTTTACACATTTTAAAGGTGACTGCATTTGTCTGTGCTTCAAACTGTACAAACTTTTAGTCACTTTTCCAGGATCCCCTAATATTAAGTTGCTATACCTCAACATAAAACTGCTGCTTGACATCCAGAAATTTAGTGTTTATACAGTCCAAAAAACCTTACTTACTGTAACTTTCCCAATATTTTTATTATTGGAAAATTCTCTTCCATTTTGACATAGCTATTGATATAGTTTCAGTGCCTTTGTTAAAGATGCTACACATTTCAGACATAGACCTCGGGGAAATAGAGTTGGAACTGACCTGCAAGCCTCCTTCCCGAGGCCTAGCTCGAGTAGTACCTGAAGATGCTATGCAAGCTGCCAAAGGAAAAGAGAAATCAACATTCCTACCCAGCTATAAAACTTAGGAACCTTGGGGGCTGGAGAGATGGCTCAGTGGTTAGAGCATTGCCTGCTCTTCCAAAGGTCCTGAGTTCGAGTCCTACCAACCACATGTGGCTCAGAACCATCTGTAATGAGGTCTGGTGCCATCTGCTGGCCTGCAGACATGCACGCGGACAGAATATCGTATACATAATAAATAAATATAAAAATCAGAATAACGTATACATCATAAGTAAATATAAAAATCAGAATATTGTATCCATAATAAATCAATATAAAAATTAGAATATTGTGTATATAATACATAAATAATTAAATATAAAATTAGAATATTGTATACATAATAAATATATAAATAAATATTTAAAAAAAAAACTTAGGAACCTCAGTGATACCTTTCTGACAAGATACCCCCATGGTACAATAACAACACAAGGGCACTTTATCACGGGAATGACCAACATCTGTCTAATAGAACTTAAGGTCTACTCAATAGGAGGGAATGCACACCCAGTACTATAAACTTAGCCAATATCTATGGCTAGAGAGGTTCGAGACCCTAGGGGAGAACCAACAATTGCCAAAATCAATATACTTTCTAACAATACTCTAAATGCTTACTCTTATACCCAAAGATAAGCGTAACTCTCAACCCCTCCACAAGAAAACCCTTCTTTTGTAGTAGAGAACATTATAGAGATATACAACAGGTCCACATGGAGAGAATATGTGACCACAGGTGCTCAGCCCCAACTGGTTTTCCTACAATGTAACTCCTACTCCTAAGGCCCAGAAAAAACATGGAAGAGGAGGAAGATGGGAAGAACCAGATGACCCAGGACACTTGTTGCTAGTATCTTCTACACATGACAGAAAAACTGTACCTGTGAAATCTCAACAATACAGTTACCTAAACAAGACTTGCATAGTGATGCCACCAGTCGACATGCCAATGCGCATGAGGGAGATAAAACTTTAATTTTAATTTAATGTAATCAGAATTTTAATTTCATTTTGATGCAATTAGAACTTTAGTAATTTTTATTTAATGTAATTAGAATTTTAATTTGATTTTAATGCAATTAGAACTTTAATTTTAATTTAATTAAAATTTTTGATTTGATTTTATTGTAATTAGAACTTAAATTAAAATTCTCATTACAAAAGAAATCAAATGAAATTAAAATTCTAATTCCACTAAATAAAAATTAATTTAACGTAATTAGAATTTTTGATTTGATTTCATTGTCATTAGAACCTTGATTTAATTTTTATTTAACGTAATTAGAATTTAATTTGATTTGATCTTAATTCAATTAGAACTTTAAATTTCATTTAAATTTAATGTAATTAGAATTTTAATTTGACAAAGCCCCACCCCTCGATGGAGAGAAGAGCTAAGCACAACTCACTGTGGCTGACAGAGGGCGAATCAGTTTTTCCCAAGAACGAGCATCCAGATAGGTTATCCAATCCCAAGTGGTCAGCCCTTAACACGTGTACAGCAATATGGCTAGGATTAAAGCCATGGCTTTGACTGCTGGTTCCAGCCCATTCCTTAGCTTTATTCTGAGAGTCTTGCCTCATGGCAGAAGTACTGGCTGGAGTCATATTTATTGCCACAAATGTATGGTGTTTAAAGGTCTCTACCACCACCAAAAAGCATGCAGTCAGCTTTTCATCAATACCATTTAAGGTTTGCAGCTAAAGCTGAGTCAGAAAGCCTCTCTTTTTTTTTTGTCAAATATTTATTTATTTATTATGTATACAATATTCTGTCTGTGTGTATGCCTGCAGGCCACAAGAGGGCACCAGACCCCATTACAGATGGCTGTGAGCCACCTTGTGTTTGCTAGGACTCGAACTCAGGACCTTTGGAAGAGCAGGCAATGCTCTAACCACTGAGCCATCTCTCCAACCCCAGGAAGCTTGCCTCTAGCAAGCAGAGCCTACCTGAGAAAGTGCTGCTATCAGCTGTGTTTAACTCTATTCTTTTCTATCTAGAATAACTTCCCAAGCTCTTTAAGGCTTTAAAGTGGATTTAGTCAGCCCCACATTGGCACATCATTCTGTTGACTGAGGTTTGTGTCCTACCAGGTCACACATCTACTTAGTTCCAAGTAAACACATAGAGACCTACATTAATTATAAACGGACTGGCCTAGTAGTTCAGGATTCTTATTAACTCTTATAACTTATATTAGCCCATAAGACTTGTCTGTGTTAGCCATGTGGCTTGGTACCTTTCTTGACAAGGCAATCACATCTTGCTTGCTGTGTCTGGCTTCCTCTGTGTCTGGAGGAAGACTGCAGACTGAAACTTCCCTCTTCTCAGAATTCTTGTTGTTTCACCTCTACTTCCTGCCTGGTTGCCCTGCCTATACTTCCTGCCTGGTTACTGGTCAAACAGCATTTATTTAAAATACAAGTGACAGGGTCCAGACCATTGTCCCATGGCACAAACCACTAAACACTAATTGATAATTATTTCTGGATAACTTCCTGTTTAGCACACGACACCACTCAACTTATCCTTTTCCTTGGAAATTGACATCTTTCCTTCTAAAAAATGAGGAGTACGAGAATTCTAAGATAGCTGGAAAAAATGGGAGGCCCTTACATCTTTCTTGCTAAAGGCTAATTCACACATATAGTCCTTGTGTAAATCTTCAAGGACCAATTCCAGGAGACCACGACATTCTGTTGTTGATATAACTGCAGCAGCAGGAGGAGCTGGACATGATCTACACCTCTAATCCTGCACACAAGTAGCTGGACATGCTGCAAGCCCCTAATGCTGCACACAAGGAGCTGGACATGCTGCAAGCCCCTAATCCTGCACATAAATAGCTGGACATGCTGCAAGCCTCTAATCCTGAACACAAGTAGCTGGACATGCTGCAAGCCCCTAATCCTGCACATAAATAGCTGGACATGCTGCATGCCTCTAATCCTGCACATAAATAGCTGGACATGCTGCAAGCCTCTAATCCTGAACACAAGTAGCTGGACATGCTGCAAGCCCCTAATCCTGCACATAAAGAGCTGGACATGCTGCAAGCCCCTAATCCTGCACACAAGTAGCTGGACATGCTGCAAGCCCCTAATCCTACACACAAGTAGCTGGACATGCTGCAAGCCCCTAATCCTGCACACAAGGAGCTGGACATGCTGCATGCCTCTAATCCTGCACACAAGGAGCAGGACATGCTGCAAGCCTCTAATCCTGCACAAAAATAGCTGGACATGCTACAAGCCCCTAATCCTGAACACAAGGAGCTGGACATGCTGCAAGCCTCTAATCCTGAACACAAGGAGCCGGACATGCTGCAAGCCTCTAATCCTGCACACAAGGAGCCGGACATGCTGCAAGCCTCTAATCCTGCACACAAGGAGCCGGACATGCTGCAAGCCTCTAATCCTGCACACAAGGAGCTGGACATGCTGCATGCCTCTAATCCTGAACACAAGGAGCTGGACATGCTGCAAGCCCCTAATCCTGCACATAAATAGCTGGACATGCTGCAAGCCTCTAATCCTGCACATAAATAGCTTGACATGCTGCAAGCCTCTAATCCTGCACAAAAATAGCTGGACATGCTACAAGCCCCTAATCCTGAACACAAGGAGCTGGACATGCTGCAAGCCTCTAATCCTGCACACAAGGAGCTGGACATGCTCTACACCTCTAATCCTGCACACAAGGAGCCGGACATGCTGCAAGCCTCTAATCCTGAACACAAGGAGCTGGACATGCTGCAAGCCCCTAATCCTGCACATAAATAGCTGGACATGCTGCATGCCCCTAATCCTGCACATAAATAGCTGGACATGCTGCAAGCCCCTAATCCTGCACACAAGGAGCTGGACATGCTGCAAGCCCCTAATCCTGCACATAAATAGCTGGACATGCTGCAAGCCCCTAATCCTGCACATAAATAGCTGGACATGCTGCAAGCCTCTAATCCTGCACACAAGGAGCTGGACATGCTCTACACCTCTAATCCTGCACACAAGGAGCCGGACATGCTGCAAGCCTCTAATCCTGCACACAAGGAGCCGGACATGCTGCAAGCCTCTAATCCTGCACACAAGGAGCTGGACATGCTGCAAGCCTCTAATCCTGCACACAAGGAGCTGGACATGCTGCATGCCTCTAATCCTGAACACAAGGAGCTGGACATGCTGCAAGCCCCTAATCCTGCACATAAATAGCTGGACATGCTGCAAGCCTCTAATCCTGCACATAAATAGCTGGACATGCTGCAAGCCTCTAATCCTGCACACAAGGAGCTGGACATGCTGCAAGCCCCTAATCCTGAACACAAGGAGCTGGACATGCTGCAAGCCTCTAATCCTGCACATAAATAGCTGGACATGCTGCATGCCTCTAATCCTGCACATAAATAGCTGGACATGCTGCATGCCTCTAATCCTAGCATTTGGGAAGGCAGCGGAGTCCAAGTTCAAGCTTGGCCTGTTCTATACAGCAAGTTCCAGACCGTATAGGACATCAGCAAACACCAGCAAAGATAATTAACATGTAAACTCAAAGAAGGCAAGATGGCGAGCTGTGGGAAGCCACCTACCTGCTTTCCATTCAGGGTACACAGCCTCTTGACCACGCCTGAATCAAGTTTAATGGTTTATTGAGAAGGATCCGCATGGCCTTCCTAGGCTTCCCTCCACTTTGAATCACAGTCACTAACTTGGGGGTTTGATGAAGCCCTTGCTTTCTTTCACTTCGCTTTCGCAGAGGCTATGACCAAAGCTCGGGTTGTACCTCCCTGGATGTTCACAGACCAGTTTGGATTAACATTTTTGGTGTGATCAACATTACAAAATGGTTCATTGGAGGTGCAGAAGTAACTCTCTCCTAAAAAGCAAATAACAATTTTATTAGCACAATATCAGATCTCTGAGCATTGGCCATAGTAAGCCTGGATGCGTTATGTCTAAACAATGGCTTCTGGAAACCTGTAACTCCTAAACTTGTGGTCACAGAAAGGGGGTGCAGTCTAATACCCCTTTCCTTTAACATCCCCCCACCTCCCTTTCTTCCAAAGCACCTAGGTTGGTTTTCAGAAAATTACACATATAATGTGAAAAGCACTAGGCCCAGAAATGAAGAGTGAGACCTGGGTTTTATTTTACCCAAATGTCTCACCTTTGATAAGTCATTGCTCCACACTTTGATTCTCAGGATCGTTAGCTGCAGAATTAAATAAATCAAGTAACTAAATTACAAAGTACTTCATGATTCCAAATGCAAACTAATTTATTCTTCATAAAAGCTCATCCTAGCCAGCCATGGTGATATGGTAGAATCCTGTAATCGTAGCTACTTTGAAGGCTAAAGTGGAAAGATCTGAGTTCAAGGCCAGCTTGAACTCAGCCTGAACTGTTACTACAAAGAGAGAGGGATTGTACTGGGTATTAGGTAGCTCAAGCTTGCAGTCCTAGGAGCAGAGGTTAAGGTAGAAAGATTGGCACCAAGTTTAAGGATACTTTAGGCTATGCAAGGAGTTTAAGGCTCATCTAGGCTCCACAGTGAGACCCTGTCTCAGAAATAAACATAGATAGTTCATTCTGGTTGAAATAATTGAAACGAATATATTCATAAAAATTAAAATCCTTCTAATTTCATTCAAACAGCAATCACTACATCCTTACACGGTGGACTTATCATCTTCAGTTGTAGTATCATCCGTTCAACTACTGAAGCCCTGTGAAGTGAAAGGCTTGGCTCCTCAACGCAGCATACTGCTGGCACTGTTTTCTCTAGAGGAATATAAATTTAAAATAAAACTAAAACTTCAAGTGGAAAACTTTTTCTATATCTTCTTAAATGGGAGCAGATATTAAGCTAAAATGATACAGTCATTTCTCACAAAGCTTAATCAGGCTTTTGTTTAATTAAGAAGGGCACAGAGGCTATACTGCTTGCCTATCGTTTATCAATATATAAATTTTTTACATTCCAAAATTTCTATAATTCCTACTGAAAAGATGGTACTTTTCCAAGAAATATATAACTTACTCAATTATTTTGGTACTGACTTTTTGACACGGAAGGTTACATGCTAAGGTTTTCTCTGAGATATAATCACAAAGAACACATTATTTTATATACTTAGTACAAATAGATTCATTCTTGATATAGTAATTATATCAGATGAGTCATAAATGTTTTAACCAAAATAATGAAAAAGAAAGCCTGAGGATAAGCTAATAATGTCAATATTGACTATTATCAAAATGTTCTCCAGGACCTGATTAGTAGAGAACCTCAGAGATGCCCAAAGGCTCCTGCACAAAAAGTTATAAAATTAATAAAGCCATGCAATGCACATGTATTAGTGAGAAAAATATGATGGTGCTACCATTGAATTTTACAGAAAAAGTACAAGTCATATCAAAAAAATTCTTGCCATTTTTATTTTTGATGAAAACTTGATGAATGTTCTGACTCAAAATGTGTAATAGAAGACTATATAAAAATAACCTTAGCAAGAGAAGATAGTTGTTTCTTAAGACAGGGATATATTAAGTCAGTGGTAAAGTCTTCTTAAAGATAAAAAAAACAGATAAAAAGAAAATGCGCAGATTTTCTATGTCCATCTCCTTTGATCAACCAGACCTTGCGCAGCTGACAAACCACCCAGGACACACGCTTTTCAACTCCTGTTTTAATTTCCTTCTCTGCATGGGCTTGGAAGAACAGAAACAAGCAGAAGAGCAAGCCCTTCGTGTGATTGTGCAGTTAGAGGTGGTTAACTCCTTCCTTCCCTGTCTCCCCTTTCCCATCATAATGTTCCTACTAGAAACATGTAGAACAGTTCTATAATTTGGAAAGTTCTGAGTCAAGGTGTCCACAGAATAGAGCTTCACACTTCCATGGTGTGCATGTGCACATACAGTTTCCTGCACACTGAGCTTACAAGCTATTGGTTTCTCATCATTCTCTAGTTAGTAAAGAAGTTATATATATATATATATATATTATAAATATTTATATATATAATTATATATATATTTATATTATAAATATTATATATATTATAAATATTATATATTTATATATATAATAATTATATATATAATTATATATATAATTATATAATATATATTATAAATATTATATATATATATATATTATAAATTAGGTGATCTTGTTCCTTCAGCACATCCAAGCCTCACCCTGGTCCAGCTGAAACAGTCACTGGTAGACAGGTTATCAAAGCAAATGTAAGGTTTTTACTTTCCCTAGTTGCTTTGAAAACAAACCCTAGTTATCATCTAGGACATAGATGAGTGGTTCCCAACTTTCCTAATGCTGTGGCCCTTTAATATAGTTCCTCATGCTGTGTTGACTCCCAACCATAAAATTATTTTCATTGCTACTTCATAACTGATTTTGCTAGTGTTGAGTCATAAGTAAATTATTTGTGTTTTCCAGTGGTCGTAGACACTTAGACAACCCCTGAAAAAGAGTTGTCCAACTTCCAAAGGAATCACAACCCACTAGTCGAGAAATTCTGACCTAGACACTTCTTCCAACACCTTTGCCTTTCTAAAAATCTGTTCTTCCTGGGGCCCTCAGTTGCTTATGGGATGAGCGTGAGTATCTCCTCCTCCTTTTAAATTAAAAGCTTTGAAGTTTTCCACTATTGAGAGTGATGCTGGCTGTGGGAGAGCTACATATGATTTACAAAGTAGGAAATTCATACACCAGCAGTATTAGACTACTTGTGTAAGTCAATATCGTTCTCACATTTGCTAAAATTTAATTATTTAGGTCACTAACTAATTTATAAATAATCCTGACATTCAAGTCAAAATCTGTGACATGAAATCTGGAGCCCATGGTTTTACTTCTTATGGTAGAAGGAGCAAGCAGACAACCTTATGAGAAAAACAAAACCTGATTAAGCCTGAAACACAGGCTCTTCACTTCTGGAGAAAATGACGGACATATTGATAGACATGCATTCATCACACTTAAACAAGGGAATGCAGAAGAAAACATGGAAAGGCACTTAATGCTTAATACTGGTAAATCTTAGGAATTTCAATGCTTTCCTAATTTCAAAATCTAAGGAAAATTTTCCCAAAAAGAATGCAACCGAGGAAAACCACATTCAGTTATATGTGCTCTTAGTGAAACCTAACGTGGGTGAGCTTCTGAGTGCATTGTATACTAAAGTGCTCATTTCCATCAGAAGATGAGTACCCCACATAGCTGCAAGAAAAATACAGAGTGGGAAAAAGTAAGACTGTTTTATTAGTTTACTGTGTAAAATGATTTAATTGGGTTTTCTAACCCAAACTGTGCACTGGCTAAAGTAAAAATTATGGGAATCATCAAGGTAACACAAAATCTCCTGCTCCAGCTGGGGTACTATGTGCACTGTACCTCTGTGTCAGGCCCAAGGAGCTTCCCTGTCACTTCCATCTGCGGTGGACACAAAATAAGGTGGGTGACCTCTATGACCACATTTTCTTTTTTTATATTTATTTATTTATTATGTATACAATGTTATGTCTGTGTGTATGCCTGCAGGCCAGAAGAGGGCACGAGACCTCATTACAGATGGTTGTGAGCCACCATGCGGTTGCCGGGACTCGAACTCAGGACCTTTGGAAGAGCAGGCAGTGCTCTAACCACTGAGCCATCTCTCCAGCCCCCTATGACCACATTTTCCACACATCTGAAAGCTAAGCACAGTTTTCTCTCCTGAAGATACATCCAACTGTTGGGTTTATGATGCTTTCCACCAGGAAAAGTGCAGAGAAGCTACGGTGGACGCAGATATGAAGAAAGGTATGTCTATATACTGAGGTTTCCACATATAGATAGAGGAGTGGGAGCATGATTAATAAAAACTCAGAGACAGGTATTAGGGTTCAACCTGAAGACCAGAAAAGGAAAGCAGTCAGTCACTGGCTCTGACCTTAACCTCAGTCCGAAAATAGTGATTCTGCCTCCAGGAAGTCTCAGAATGAGACTGTGACTGAGAGCTGTCTCCTCCCATTTTATAATCATCTCTAATTCTGGGATTAAGGGTATGCACCACGACTGTTTGGTTTCTATGGTAAACTAGTGTGGCTACTGGGATTAAAGGTGTGTGTCATTGTAACTACTGGGATTAAAGTATGTGTCATTTGCTGCATAGTCAGTAAGACTGGACAGTGTGGCTGTTTTACTTTTCCAAGCTTTATTTTTAAAAATACAAATAAAAAAAAATAAAAAAAAATAAAAAAATAAAAATAAAAATAAAAATACAAATAAAACGACACCACAGAAGTTTGTCTTAAGACCTAAAAAATTAGCTAAATGTGAAAACAGAAATTCTACTAATGAGGAGACCAAAAATAGTTCTCATGCACTAGTGTAAACTAAGAGATCCGTGGCCTGCCCTCAGTTCTCCACACCTGGTCAAGGGTAAGATATCCTTAGAGTTCACAATGGGAATTTTAATTTTGTGTTGGTTTTTATGATAAAATGTATGCATCACCCCATTGTGAAATACATCTAAATAACTACCTCTAAATGAAGCACAGCCACACAAACTCCCGCCAAAAGCTCTAACTCTTTAGGTGCAAGGTATGTAACTTGGACAGGAATTAGTTGGGAAAATAAGATAATACCTAATTTAAAGAGATGCTCACAGCAAGTTATGGGCAGAGAATATTCACTTACTAGGAATAGAAGTCAGTTAGCTATATAGCTGGCTCAGTGCATGGCATTCTGAAGGGCATTGCATCAATTCTGCACACCAACATAGCATTAAGCACTGAAGGGATCCGTGAATAGCAGTTAAGTTAGTACAAACATTGCCTGCAGCTTTATCCTGATAACTTACATGTTCACAGGTCGTGAAGGTTGGCCAGTTCTTTCACAGCCACTGTGCTTGGATAGCATTGCAGTATGGAACCTTTGCATATCATCTTTATATTTATAAATATCTTTAAATTGCAATGCAGTTAGCAATCTCTATCATTTGTATGCTAGATTTTCATGTAGATTGTTTTACCACTATTGGTGGTGGTGCTCTAGAGCAGTGGCTCTCCACCTTCTTAAAGCTGGGACCCTTTAATGTAGTTCCTTACGCTGTGGTGACCCCAAACCATATTTCACTGTGTACGGTTATTTTGTTTGTGTTTTAACAAACAGAGCTTGTCTGAAGATCGTAGTGCAAAGCTAAACCACTAGAACCCAGGGAGTGGGGGCTCACACCTTTAATCCCAGCACTAGGGAGGTAGATAGGACTAGACAGGACTATAAAGAGGGAGGAGTCAAGAGCACTGCAGTCTGAAGGTTTAGTGGAGACAGATACAGTCTGGAGATGCAGTCTGAGGACAGGATTGCCCCTCGGTTTGTGCACTGGTAGAAGTAAAAACTCTCTAGTGGCTGGCACTCTGCTTCTCTGATCTTCAGCATTAACACCCAGTATCTGACTCTCAGTTTTTATTATTAATAAGAATTAGAATTCATGCTACATCATTGCTACTTCATAACTACAATTTTGCTACTGTTAAGGATTGTGAAGAAAATATCTGATATGTGGGATATCTGAGATGTGTCCCCTGTGAAAGGGTCATTCAGCCCCAGGAGGTCATGACCCATGGGCTTTGAACCACAAGCTGTAATCTTGTAAAGCAGCCCTCTACCACTGAGCTACACTCACCTGCCGCACTTATTCTTATTTTCTTTCTTTTTTTTTTTTTTTGGTTTTTCGAGACACGGTTTCTCTGTGGCTTTGGAGCCTATCCTGGAACTAGCTTTGTAGACCAGGCTGGTCTTGAACTCACAGAGACTGCCTCTGCCTCCCGAGTGCTGGAATTAAAGGCGTGCGCCACCACCGCCCGGCTTTCTTTCTTTTTTTTTTTTTTTTTTTTTTTTTTTTTGCCTGTCCTGGAACTTGCTCTGTAGACCAGGTTGGCCTCAAACTCACAGAGATCCACCTGCCTCTGCCTCCCAAGTGCTTGGATTAAAGGCATGCACTACCACTACCAGGCTCCTATTCTTATTTCCAGGGGCAAAATCATTCAGGTTTTGTAATCTCAGGGGATTATGCGGAACAACTTCTACTGTTCCACACAGTAGTACAATGATTACAGTTAACAAAAATTTAGTGAAATGTTTCCAAGTCAATAGCAGAGAGGATTTTGAAAGTTCCTGGCACAAACAAAAAAATATTGGAGGTGATAGACACACCAGTTACCGTGACATGATCATTAACACTGTGTACATGCATTGAGATAGCTCACAATACCCCATGCTATAACTCCTATGTAGCAAATAAAATCAAATATAGCCAAGAGTGGTCATATATATCTCAAACCCAATATTTGGGAGGCAGAAGAAGGTGTATCTTAGTTCCAGGTCAGCCAGAACTACAACAATGAGACTCTTGTCCAAATAAATAAACTGCAACTATAAGGCTAGTGGAAGGGTTTCAAACTGAAAGACGGTTGACGTCTGCAAACAAACTGGGGCAAAATGAGTATAGCATCCCATTAACAGGCTCATCCAAGCAGTGGTTCCCCAGCCTCTGGGGTCCTTCAATTCTCCTCTCCTGCATCCTTAATCTTCCATGGATATAACAGCACAGTTTAGCCCTAAGTTTAGGCAAGCAATAACGACAGTGACTTAGATTCAGCACTCACACAAGTAACAAAAGTTCAGAAAACAAGTGTCCGTCCAAAAATGAAAGACAGACAGACAGGCCTTCCAAGAATGAGACGACTTGAGGGAAATGGGTCATATCTGAAGGACAGATAAACAATAAGCAGGGCAGGCATGAGATGTAACTCTGATGTCAACGTGCCTGGGCACCTGGAAGAGGAGAAGGGAGTTAGGGGCTGGAGGAAGGAAGAGGAGGAAAAGGGGAAGAAGGGGAAAGAGGAGGAGGAGGAAGACATAGCCTTATGAATCTCCACATGGTCTATTCAGAGTCAAAAAAATAAAGTAGGCAAGGCATGGTGGTGTATGCCTTTAATCGCAGCACTTGGAGGTGGCAGTGGGTGTCAGGCATAATTTTGCTGGAAGATTCTGAAGACCATGACACAAGTATCTCTAGGAGCCAGGCTACTAAGTATTTAAGTGCACTATAAGATTCATTTGTAACTTCCCAGCTACTGACTTTGATCACTAAACTAAGGAGACACATATCCACTGAGCCACTTTTCAGGTTCTTTCACTCACACGGGCTTAATGAACATGCATAGAGCCAGCAATGCATTTTTAAGACTTTCTTCAGGTGAGGCAAAATACTGTTAAGAGATGAAGATGATGAGCAAGGAAATGGGGGAGGAGACTCTTGATGACTGAGAAACAATTTTATCATTATTTCAAAATTAATCTTAAATTTGTAAAAGATATTTTAAGGAAGAAAGAGCTCAATGAACTAAATTGCTCTAAATGTATATTCTGATATGCATATGAAAGTAATGTGGTCCTCTCAATGATGTTTTCTTCATTTTACTGGCACACCTACAGGTTTCTTACTCTCTTCTTTTAGTCTTTAAAACCAAATCTCACTTCAAAGTGTGATGTAGTCCCTTCTACTGCTAAATTATATAGAAGACAATTTTAATTATGTTGTCCTGTAGACAGAGCAAGGGTATCATTTGCTAAAAGTAATGGAGAAACTCGGGCACTTTGAGGACTCCTCAGAATAGCTACCTTACTTCCTTTGGAGGTGAATGGTAAAAGAGAAAGCATCAACTAAGGCCTGTTAAAAATCCGTAACCCTGGCATGCATGCTTCTTAGGTTTCATCAACTGTGACATGGAGAAAATGAATTTAGAATATAAGAATATAAGTGGTCCTTCTGAGTGATGCGTAGTTGTTGTGCCAGGACTACTAATTTCTAATAGGCCTCTGCTGTCGCTTCCCCTGACCCTAGTTATCCTCTTCAGGGAGAAGGCAGGTGAGATTCATCTTGATTCACCCTGCTGTCGACCAAATGTGGAAAATTCTTTAAACACAGCTACTTTTCCATTTTGTCTACACACTGAAATCATCTGAGGAACATCCAAAACTTTAAACGCTCAAGTCACACCCCAACCATGCACATCATAATATCTAAGGGGTGGGTGGGGCCAGTCACCTATACTTTTCAAAGTGTCCAATATGGTCCAAGATGAAGCCAAGATTGATACCTGCTATGCTGGATCGCCCCTCTTGATTTCGAGTGATTTTTGCCGTAAGTGAAATCAGAAAAGCCAACCTGGAGCAAGTCAGAACCACAGCCATGCTCAGAAGGTACAGTGGGATCCCAAACACGGGGACAGCACAAGTGCTGCGCTGAGCTCCACCAAGGGTTACCCCGCGCCTCACTGGAGGACCATCTTTCAAACAGCTTGCCCTTCCAGCAAAAATAAGTCGGCTAATTTTAAAGGTACCATTGTCTGTGACTGGTATTGCTTTACGTACATCCCTGCAAACAAAGCATTTTGTAGGGCAACAGGATAAAGTTTATCAAGAACTGGACTCCACAAGCTCAAATCCATGCTCGACCGCAGACAGAGATGGATGGACTTAAGCAAAGAAATATTTATCTGTGCAAGAACGTATTACTTTGCCTTGGAATTGGAATTCGATAACGATTGGCATTACTGATAAAGCTCATAATGATTTTTAACATGAATAGAAAATTATTCAACCTCATCGTTTGGGCAATGCTGCTTCTCGGTCTCTCATTGAGCACTTGTGTGAGGATATAGGACTTGCTTTTCCTAATCGTATCCTGATTCAGATTCTTCTACCATTGCACACATTTATGATGATGCATTGACAGGATAATATGGAAAATGAGACCCTAACGGATTCACACAAGGGATTAATCATACCTCTGTTGGTATGCTTATTGCAATCATTCTTATGCCTTTCTATTTCTGATGATGTATCAGTTTGTTTCAAATGCGGAAAATTCATACTTTTACTATTACTATACATATTAATAGTTTCACTATTATTTACTTATTAATAATTAATTATTAATAATTAATTTATTATTAATTATTTACTATTAATATACATATTAATAATTTTACTATTATTTACTTATTAATAATTAATTATTAATAATTAATTTATTATTAATTATTTACTATTAATATACATATTAATAATTTTACTATGCATATTAATACTCCTTTTACCACAAATAAAAATCAAAAAAAAAGGAAAATAATGAATGCACCAAACTACCTTAGAGTGCAGGCTACTCGTGGTATAAATGAGACAAAGTCGGGAAACGGTTGCATGAGAAAACAAGCAAACTCTGCCTATTTCTCACATGTTCTCTCAGAATCTATACCATGGATAAAGAATTTGTTTTTGAGCGCAGTTGCTCACACTGTACCAGTTAAAAAGGAGTGCTTTGCTTCTGTATACTTTTTGCATTGTATCTTTGTACTTATTTTCACTTTTATTACTGATTAATTGAGGTATTGTTTCTAGGAAGGAGAAGCAAGAGTACACACGTACATGAGTACAGAGGTTTCAGAGTTGAGGTATCACTTTTTAGTATGTATAAAACGGCATAGTAAATAAATCTTATTGTGCAGTTGTTCATACTATGCATCACTGTGTACTGATTTACAAGACAACCATACCAAGGGACCACAATGCAGTAGATGTTGAAAGGTGGTACCAGAACAGGGACCATAAAGAGTAAAAGTTAGGAAGGGATTTAAATTATAAACCAGATAAGTAATCTTCATTACAGGGTAATGGGACAAGCCAAATCCTCTCTGTACCTTGCTAATCCTAAAGCATTCAATAAAAACTCATAGGGTTCACATTTCTCTTTCTGATTTAGAAATGTGTGTGGAAATAATGAAGCCTTAAAATTCTTTGGTATCCAGAAGGCACCTAAGATATAGATACTTGGTAAAGAATTAAAGCTAATGTTGAAAAAGCTCTGAGATAGGGTGAGAAAGTACTTGTCTGTTTCTGGTCTTATATAGGGTTTATGAGCTTTACTATTTTCAAAGAAAAGCAAATGAAAATAACTAGCCACTGTGTCAAGAGAAAGTAGTGCCAGCTGCACAAGTAACGACCATGTATAAAAAATTCAAATATTTGGCTCTTTGTCAATGGGAGTACATGACATGTAACTCCAGCATACAGAGGCTGGGAGGAAAGCTGCTATGCATCAGTTGCCTCCCTGGGCTAAATAACAAAACAACAATAAAACAATTCCATTCAGGATAGCAAGGGCAGACCTAAAAATTTCAAGTCCTTTGCAGTAATAAAAGTACATTTGAGGTACCATTTTTGTTCCAATTTTCTTCTCCATTGTTGTGATTAAACTCTATCCAAAAGCAACTTAGATAATGAGATTTATCTGGTTGATATCCCTAGATCACAGTCCATCCTTGTGGGAGCTTAGGGTGGAAACTCAAGCTAATAAATGAAGACAATACATGGGGAAACATTGCTTCCTACCTTTCTCGTTTGTCTAAGCTAGTTCTCTTCTGCAGGTCCACTTGCTTAGAGATATTGTCAACTCAGTGGAAGAGCCTTCCCACACTTTAAATCAATACAATTTCTCTCAGATGCAGCAATTAGATGTTCTCATCTATGCACACCCTCAACTGATGCTTCTTCAGATAACCCTAGGCAATGTCATGTGGACAGGTGAGGCTAATTAGGAAAAAGGCAATAATATACAAGGAGGTTTTAAAGATCGAAAGTAAATGTATTAATCACATCCAATCACTTAAACAGCCAAAGCCCAAACAGCAACTGGAAAACACAGAAATGTCAGGGAATGGAAAGAGGAAGGCCTCTAAGAACAATAAATAAAAAAAACTAAAACCAACTCTCCACAGAAACTTCTCAAACCAACGAAAACATAAGGAACTTTTAACATGAAATTTTCTAGATACAAAATTGTTGAAGGCCGATCATTTTCCAGAGGAACAATCAGATGATAATAAAACTAACAATATAGATTGCAGCACTCAAAAAATGAGACATAAAGACATAGCCTACAAATATAGACTATAATTTCTTAAACAGAAATGGCAGGATTCTAATCAAAATCAAACTACCAGAAATCAATGACGATAACTCATCCAGTACACCACATTCTTTGGAGAGATTCACTTGAAGCCTTCTGAGGTTTTAATTTTGTAGAAGATATTGTGACTACTAAAAGGATATCATTCAGCCAGGCAATGGTGGCGCACGCCTTTAATCCCTGCACTCGCAGAGGCAGGTGGTTCTCTGTGAGTTTGAGACCAGTCTGGTCTACAGAGCTAGTTCCAGGACAGGCTCCAAAGCCAGAGAAGCCCTGTCTCGAAAAACCAAAAAATAAAAAAGAAAAAGAAAAAAAAATAAAAGGATATCATTCTATTATGATAAAGAATAGGATGTCTGTTAGGGTCACTTAGACAACATTTTGCTTACTATTGTTATGTCCAGGTGGCATGCAATTATTGAGGAGGGGGCAGACCACTAAAATCTATTAAACCAGAAGCAAAGTTGATTCCAGAAAAAAAGGAAAAAACCTCCATGGGGCACACAAAGCTTATCAGTTATATCTGATCACCACCTGAGATTGGATTTCTATATCAGTGGTGATGGGAGATTTACAAACTACCCTATTTATAGCAAGAAGCAAGCATTATGCATGAACAAAAGAATTTTTATAACCTTGAGGTAAAGCTCAGGTACTAATTGCTTTGTTTGTTGTTACCATTTCCAATAACAGGGGTTTTCAGTGAAACTAGGGTTTGCATTTAGCCTATTGTTTCTGTCTGCCACTTTCTGGTGTTCTTTATTGAAGTTCTGTAATCCCTTGATACTGACAGTTTTGCATGTCAAGACAGGGTATGGGACAATGCACAATAAAAAAGTCATGTACATCCCTTAATTTAAAAGTTAACTCAGCATTTCTAAAAACTGAAAAATGCAGCTGTTCTAGAATTATTATACTTTCATGGCACACAGGTTGTGAGCCTATAATGGCCCCTTGAGCACCATGTTAGAGGTCTTTGACTGAGAAGTGGGTCTTTTGGCTGGTTGTAAATCATGGTTGTCTCATTTGTTATAGGAATGTACCTTAATGGCTTATTAATCTTGGTGAACAAACATTTGCATCTCATGATACTAATATCTAACAGGCATGGTTAGCATACTACTTATCTTTGGGGAATTTGGGATGCACCCCTCCCTTACTTAAATTCTACTGTGTGACTTAATGTCTCCTAAGAACTGGTAAATCCTTATACCATTAATGCTACTATCAATTATGCTCTACTTCAATTTAGCAGTGGAGTGCTACTCTACACAGGAGAAACCGTTTACAAGCTCCACAAAATTAACTACAAATGGATCCTAAACATAAATGTTAAAAGTGAAGAACTTCTGAAGATACTGTGGTCTCCGAGTTTGGAAAATATGGTGATATCTCTCCACATGCGGCAAAATAAGCACTACAGCCACCACCATTTGCAGCTGCCAATGCTCTGCTCAGTGCAGACAGAGCCCAGGCAGTGAAGTTATTCAGAGACTGCCATGGAGAGTTGCAAGGATCACTTAGGACTACTTACTTAGGATAAGGCAGGAACACACTAAACTCTTTGTCCACTGGCTCCCAACCAATCAGGGGAGGACTGTACAGATCAGCCGCACTCCTCAGCAGGTGGACAGTGGCCCCTGACCTGCCAAGCACAGCCACTGCAAACTCCCAGCACTCGGGAGCCAGAGGCAGGCGGATCTGAGTTCGAGTCCAGCCTGGTCTACAAGAGCTACTTCCAGGACAGGATCCAAAACCACAGGGAAACCTTGTCTCAAAAAACCAAAAATAAAAATAAAAATAAAAACCGTGGGAAGAGCAGCCATGTGCATGAAGCCCAGCCACTTCTCCCCCCTGGGGACATTGGCCCCTTACTCACCTTGGCCCATCTGTGGAGAGCAACCCCTCATTCACCATGGTACAGCTGACAAACTCTCTCCCCACAAGGGAACCCAAGACACAGTGCACAAGAGAGACTGTGATTTCTTCAGGAAGCGATAAACCGGGAGTCCTTGCTCCCTGAAGAACCCATCCATTTGACTGGTGGAGGCTCTGATTGGTTAGTGAGGTCTGAGTGTCAGAATCAGGTGAGCAGAAGGTCCCAGCAATGGCTGCTAATCAGACCTATCCCAGATTGACTGTAGAACTAAGTCAAATTCAACAGCAAGTCTCTTGCTAATGTAAATCAATGGGTTGGGTTTTAAAAGGAAGTATACAAATTCAGAAAGGGGCTAATCAGACAATGTTGCACAAGAGAAACATTGGGTAAACCAAGAACATTTTAAACAAAGTCCACAGTGGTGTTGGAACTGATAACCATAGTTTTCACCCTTCTGTGAAAAGTCTTGGGTTCTGAGGACCCAGACCAGCAATGGAAGAGGTTGCTCAGCTTCCATGTAAAATGTTAGTCACTGAGTGCTGTAATCTAACACATGGAGTTGCATTCAATTGTCTGTTTCTCAAACATCTCAGCTGACTTAACTTTATCAATCAGGATTGTACATATCTGCATAGATCTGCTCATTGGAAACTGAATACTCAGTCGTTCAAGCTCCCCTCCCTAAATTGCACACCCACGAATTCTGTCTGTCTTCACTCACATGGAAGGAATTAATACATGCAGGGAAATTATAGAGAAAGTCACTCATCATGCCCCATCAGCCAGTCCTTCTTTAAAATGGAGACCCCTGCAGCTCACTGCCTTCAAGTTCAGTCTGTGACCTGGCTATTATCTCTTCTCAGAGCAGTGTTCCTCCTCTTCTGGTCTGAATGGAGAAGCCAGGCTCCATAAACAAATCCTTTCTCTGTTCTGCAATGGACAGTCCACTATGTACTCAAACTGGCAATTTCAGAATGTTGTGGTGCTGCAGACATGCAATCCAAGGTTTAGAGTGTTTAGGCAAGAAGACAAGAAGGGCAATGCCTTGTGGGGCTACAGACAGGGTTCAAATAGACTTCAATCAACATAGGAGACCTTGACTCAAAATTTCTTTTCATAAAGACTAGAAATGCCAATGTTCTAGAATTAATATACCTTTATGGCACAACAGGACTTAATGGGGTTGTGACACTGGCATGGTCTCTTGAGCAGCATTAAAAGGATGGTTTTTTAATGGAGGAATGGGTGTTTCTGCTGTTTGTAAAACAGGGCTGTCGCCTTTGTTTTGGGAATGCAGCTGGTTAATCCTAGGGAACAAACATTTATGTCTTATACTAATCTCTAACGTGCAGTTAGCATACCATTAACCTTTGGAGGATTTGGGATGCAACTCTCCCTTATATAAATTCTACTTTGTGATGTAATATTTTCTAAGAATTTATACCATCGATCCTAGTCTTATCACAGTAACAGTGGAGTGCTACTCTATAAAGGAACTACTGTTTACAAGCTCCACAGAATTAACTACAGATGGATAGTAAACCTAAATGTTAAATGTTCAAAGTACAAAACTTCTGGAAGATGCTAGAGGGACCAGGGCTCTCCGACCTTGGCAAATCTGTGTTACACGGGGCTGATTTCATAAAGGATATTTCAAAGCACAGTCCCGCTCCCTGTGCTCTGCACAGATGCAGTCAGGAGAGTGCCAGTCGGCCCAAGAGATACAAAGAACATGCAGGACCACTCAGATCATGCTGGAGCACACTGGCTGATGCAGGACCAGGCAAGAATATAAAGAAATCTGCATCTGATCACTAACTACCACATAGCCAGGGGAAGATGAACCACACTGGCTCTTGTAGCTCAGCACCAGAGAATTTATACATAAAAATCGTAAGATTATTCAGGAATTCCATGGGTACGATTCAGATAAAACTCTGACAATTACTGCCCTAAGCTTCACTGAGCTCAAGAGTATATTGCTGAGCTTCAAGACCTGACAGCCAGCCATCCAGAACTGTAAAATGTGTCATTGCACAATTTAGCCACATGGTGGCAGCACGCGTCTACTATACTGTCGCCCGGCAAGAGACTCAAAGAAGTAGGAGTCTGAGAAGACTAAAAGAAATAGTGACTAGGCAAAAATGCTACATTCAGGGAACAAACACTATAGAAGTCCATAGGACAATGAGAGGAACTGCATCCCAGGAAGCCTGTAGCCAGGTGATAAGGCTAAAAGAGAGACTGTTCACTCAGGCCTTATCACCACCTAAGACTCTCTCCACTGAAAGTCTAAGCTATGATGAAGAGAGCCTGGACCTTACAGCCCTCTCCTACTTATCACTTTTTCCTGTTTCTGGTCTGCCTGGTCCCACAGAAAACAAGAAATGCTTCTGTTTGGTTTTAATTTTCTGATCACCCAGATGTTTTAAATGAGCAAAGCATTCTGAACTCTTAAGTCATCAGCTTCAGTCAAACATTTCTTCTCAGGTAATCCACATTTTAACAAAAGAAGCTAGGAGCAGGCATCCTGGCTTTTGTTAAGGGCAGAGGCAGCTTTTCTGCATTGCTACATGATCAGCTCGGACCGGGCTAATGGCTTTTGTGCCATATCGAAATATGGGCCCACAATCCACCCTCTTATTAATTTTAATAAACCCTTTGCTTCTGCAACAAGACAGATATGTCGCGCCTGACTTGGGCAAAGTCCTCATTTACCCAAATTTTCCCGTCATTGGAGCAGGCATCTTTTATGCAAGCCCCTGTCTTAGGCATCTGGGGAGAAGCCTCACACCCGTCATTGACTGCCGACCTCTGTAAAGAGATTAGTGGAGAGAAATATACTTTCTAGGCCCTGTGTATCAGCCATTACTTGTTAGGATGCATCACAATGCTTCATGTATAATTATGCTCCCAAAGACTATATTCTCCTATCTTAAAGGAGAGTAGAATCACCTGAGTTGAAAATGTTTCCTCCGCTGGTACAGAACATCATTCAGAGTTTACTTTCTCAGCATGCGTATCAACTCAACATTCATAGTCAATCTCTCTTTCAGCCAAATCTCAACCGCAGCAACTCACAATCGTGATTTTTACACATCATCAGTCAATACCGTTCTTTAGTTTTCTAATACCGTAACTTCATGTTTAGCCGGTCAAAACCAGCTCTCCCAATTTTCATAATTTCATGTTTGGCAGGTCAAAACCAGCTTTCCCAATTATTGATAATTTCATAATTAGCCGGTAAATACCAGCTCTCCTAATTCGTAATTGCATGTTTAGCCGGTCAGTACCAGCTCTCCAATTATTCATAATTTCATAATTTTCTTTACCATAACTTTATATGAAATTAAAATGACTGGAAACATTCAAAAATTGCCCAAATATAATATGCTTAACCATTGGAGAAATGCAAATCAGAACAACTCTGAGACTCTTATCTCTGTAACATGACAAAGATTAAAAACTCACAACTTATGTTTAAAGGAAACTCCTCCACTGCTGTTTAATTCTCACAAAATTAGGCAACAAACCATTTTAAAACTCAGCTATCTCTTCTGGGCCTATATACAAAAGATGCTCAACCATACAACAAGGACATGTGCTTAACCATGTTCATAGCAGAATTACTTTATCATACACAGAATCTGAAAACAACTCAAATGAATCTCCTCTACATATATCATGAACGAGATACTCATAAATATTATAAATATTTGAGTAACTCTAATCACACAAATTGAAAAACTTGTATAACAAGAACTTTAAATCTCTGAAGGAAGATATTTAAGCCATCAGAAAATTGAAAGATTTCCTATTCTCTTGTAAAGATAGCACCAATCATAGCAAAATTGACAATGTTATTGAAAGCAATCTACGGATCTAATGCAAATGCCCATTAAACTTGTAACAAAATTCTTCACAGACTTTGAAAAAACAATCCTTAGCCTTGTGAGAAAAGACAAAAACTCAGGCTAGCCTGAACAATCTTAAAATCCTGTACAATCAAGGAACTTCTGAATGCATCACAATCTCTGACTTTAAACTTTACTAGAGGCACAGCACTGAAATCAATCCACCTTGGATACAAATTCACTTGCCTACAAACAGCAGACTATTAACAAAAAGGCAAAATTGTGAAATGAAAAAGCATTTTAACCTGCTTACCTCAGAGGCTACTTTAATTTAAATCTGGCTTTTTCTTTCAGTTGAAGCTGCGCTGCACAGCAGGGAGTAGAACAGGCTCTTTGTCTGTTAGACTGCCTTCCTGAGCTCTAGGGGGCAGATTTTTTACTAGGTGCCGGGGCTCAAGTCACATCCGCATCTAGCAGTCAGGTAGGCCCTGAATTAGCATCTCTATAAGACACCTTCCAAATTACAAAAGAAAGGAAGCACCAAACGTCTGAACTCTTAAGTCATCAGCTTCAGTCATACATTTCTTCTCAGGTAATCCACATTTTAACAAAAGAAGCTAGGAGCAGGCATCCTGGCTTTTGTTCAGGGCAGAGACAGCTTGTCTGCAGAGCTACGTGATCAGCTCCGACCGGGCTAATGGCTTTTGTGCCATATCGAAATATGGGGCCACACTGAAAGAACCTGTAAACTTCCTACTACTGGGGCTCATTATTGCCACCCAGAGTCCATCAATAGCTAGGACCACCTAGCTGGGATTCAAGACAATAGCAGTTACCACAATTCCATATTGGTAGTTAGTGTTACCTCTTCAGAGGAAGGTGGGATAAGAACTGGAGGTAGAAATCAACTATACAATTTAGGGAAGAGGCGGCTGGAGAGATGGCTCAGTGGTTAGGAGCATTGTGTGCTCTTCCAAAGGACCCGAGTTCGAGTCCTGGCAACCACATGGTGGCTCACAGCCATCTGTCATGGGGTCTGGTGCCCTCTTCAGGGCACCAGAATATTGTATATAATAAATAAATAATAATAAATAATAAATATTTGTTTATATTTATATGTATATGTATATAAAATAATATAATAAATAATAAATAAATAATATTTATATTTATTGGTGTTTATATGTATATAAAAATAATATAATAAATAATAAATATTTATATGTATATAATAAATAATATAATAAATAAATAAATATTTAAAAAAACCAATTTAGGGAAGAAAAAAAACAACTCTCGTGGCTCTTTATTGGCTCCCTATTTGCTCACAATCTACTACCCACTGGTGTTCTTGATTGTTAGGCTTGCCCAGAATCCCTCAATAGCTAGAATTGCCCAGCTAAGCCTCAAGCAGTTCCCCAACTAGATGAGCAGAAATCAAATGACTAAGCCAGCACAGCCCTTCCCAGCTCTACCATTCCACCCTAGGGGAACACAGGGTTCTAGTCTGGAATATTGGCATTTTAGTAGAAACTCTTCCAGTCTCTGAGAGCACTTCCTGTTCTTTTCCAAAATATGGTGTTACTTGTATGTGTTCCATTACAGAGTCACTGACCAGTGTAATAAACCCTTTCCCTTATAGCTCAGATATTCTGAAGCCAAACCTAGGTCACAGGCAAACAGCAACCCTTGATAAAGCAAAATTCATCATTTTTCTAATTTCTGGAAAGCTTAGAGGCAAGAAAGTGGTGACATAAATGATGTAATTAAAGTCTAGAAGTGTTTTACCCTAAAAGCATCAACTGCAAGCAATTTCTAAGTCTGTTTTGCCTCTGTCCATGACAAGAACCCACTTGTTCCAAAATTCTATAAAATGATTTTTCATGTTAAACTCTGCTGTTTCTGGGAATGCTAAAAGCTAGAACTCTTCACATATGTGGGAAAAGTTATATTTGGACCTTTCAGTTCTGTACCAGAAAAAAGAGACATTTTTAAAGAACTTTGCC
This sequence comes from Microtus pennsylvanicus, assembly GCF_037038515.1. NCBI lineage: Eukaryota > Metazoa > Chordata > Mammalia > Rodentia > Cricetidae > Microtus > Microtus pennsylvanicus. The sequence goes on from NW_027460985.1 coordinate 84,115, forward strand.
ACTGTGGCTTATTTTAAAAAAAAAGGCTTTCTAACTTTAAACATGTTTAAAAGGCCTTCTTTCCCTATACATGTGTTTAAAAGTTCCAGGCTTTTTTAATAAAAAAACAAAAACAAAATCGAAGTTCACTGTGTGTTTAAACAAAATTATGAAACGGCCTGTATTCCTCTTTATAGATTATTTTTCTTAGTCATCTCATTTTAAAATATATGAGTTTTACATTAGGAATTTTCATTTATCGTTTTTCTTTTTCCTTTTTGCTGGGTTGGGACTTGGGGCCACTCCCATGCAAGTCAGGTGTTTATTACTGAGCTACTCCCAAATTCAAGATTGAACCTTTTTGTTTTGTTGGGGTTTTTTTGTCGTTGTTGTTTTGTCTGTTTGGATTTTTTGTTATTATTGTTTTTGAGGTGGAGTATCTCTGTGTAACCCTGGCTGTACTAGAACTCACTCTGTAGACCAGGCTAGCAGCAAACTCACAGAGATCTCCCTGCCTCTGCCTCATGAGTGAAGGTTGTAATTTTTTAAAGATAATGAAAAATATGGCTATTTGTTTTTTATCCCTGTACCAAAATACCTTCAGGAACCTAAAATGACTAAAGGTTTCAGAGAGCCATGATCAGATGGCTTTACAGTATGGGCCTCAGACAAGACAAAAAAGTAGTGGGTGAAGCACATAGCAGAGAAGGCTGCTTACTCAGCCAACAGACAGTAGTAACTGAGAGCTAAGAAGCCAGAGCAAGGCATCACTTCACAGAAATACCCCCACGAGGGGCTGGAGAGATGGCTCAGTGGTTAAGAGCATTGCCTGCTCTTCCAGAGGACCTGAGTTCGAGTCCTGGCAACCACATGGTGGCTCACAACCATCTGTCATGGGGTCTGGTGCCCTCTTCAGGGCACCAGAATATTGTATATAATAAATAAATAATAATAAATAATAAATATTTGTTTATATTTATATGTATATGTATATAAAATAATATAATAAATAATAAATAAATAATATTTATATTTATTGGTGTTTATATGTATATAAAAATAATATAATAAATAATAAATATTTATATGTATATAATAAATAAATAAATATTTAAAAAAAAGAAATACCCCCACGAATCTCCATCTCCAAACAGCCAACCAAACTGTTGTCCCATCAACCAGCTACTCCAGTGATGAGGTTAGAGGCTCTGGCATGTTCCGGCCTCTCCAAACCCCATGTGTTAACAAGCAAGCAGATAGCCTTCGGGTGTGACAACGCTTAATTTAAACCCTTACACCATGCTTCTAAGTACTAAAAACTTACGATTAAATCATGATGTTTGGTACCTAACTTTAAATACCTACAAAAGCATTTATGATGTCTTTCTTTAAACATCTGTGAAGCTGCACTACGTAAACATGCACAAGAGAGACAGGCTGAAACCCAAGCCAGCAGATTATAAACCACAACTTCCCAAAGTTTGTGTCCATTAGACAACACAGATGTCCTTGTAGCCTGTCTGTCAAAAATAAAGGTCCAAAATAAAGTTCAGTATGATATCTACTAACAATGTTAATACGTAAAGAGTATTTACTTTTGAATAACGTTGTTACACTAAACCAGGACTTTAAATTCTCAGTACTATAAATATATAGCCCAAAGAACCATGTTATAGTTGCCTGTGAATCTTAGGATTCTGCCTTCCAATGATCAATCACCAAAATCCCCATTTCTAGATGTGACAACTAAAAGCTGAGTCCAGATATAGCTCTATGTCTCCTAGGACTTAAATAAAATCACTGCTGCTTTAGAAACCATGAGTTAACTTAAATGAAATTCTAAAAGTTGATCTAAGCGATTTTATGAAGACTTTAGATATATTAGTCAATATTACTAATAAATCCAAATCTTATAAATGGAGTCAATACCAATAGGGAATGTAAACATTCTAAAGAAGGAAAAAATTCAAAGCATAATAACAAGGACATGAATGCTGCTATCACATGATACTCATAATGTTTTCAATCTCGAAGCCTTCGGGTCCACGAAAGAAACCAACACCGCTAAAAGTCCACTATTTCAGGATGAAATCAGTGACGGCTTACGGCAAGTTGTCTAAAGGACAATTTCTGTCTTTGTGACACACACCCAGTTAATGTTAAACTAAAACAAACTCAGGTAGTAAGTGAACTAGGACAAAATATGCTTAAGACAGTCTAAAATTGTATAAAGACAGTTCACTAATATGTCTAAGTTTCTTTCTCATTTCTCTTCAAAGGAAATCTGTCATAAAAATACACACATTTTATCAAACACACTACACACTACACCAACACATACACACACGATACAAACACACTACACACACCATACTACACCAAACACATATACATACACACATCATACACACACTACACCACACACATACACACACCAAACACATCGCACACACTACACCACACACATACATTTCTACACAATACACATCACACTAAACCACATACATATACACATCACACACTCCACACTATACCACACTACATCACACGTACCACACACATACATATACACACCATCCACACCACACACACTACACCACACACACATACCTACACACATCACAATACACCACACACACATACACACACATGACACACACCATACTACACCACACATACCACACTAAACCACACACACCATACACACACACATCACAATACACCACACACACATACACACACATGCACACACACACTAAACCACACACACATATACACTACACACTACACCACACACACACACATCACACACACACACTACACCACACACACACCACACACACACATCACAATACACCACACACACCACACACACACATCACAATACACCACACACATACACATCACACACACACACTACACCACACACATACACACACCACACACATCACACATACACTACACCACACACATACACACACCACACACATCACACACACACATCACACACACATCACACACCACACACATACATACACACCATCCACACACACACACCTACACACTACACCAAACACATACACACCACACACATCACACACCACACACACATCACACACACACCACACACATACACACACCACACACATCACACATACATTACACCACACACATACACACACCACACACATCACACACACACCACACATACATACACACACCACACACATACATACACACCATCCACACACACACCTACACACTACACCACACACATACGCACCACATACATCACACACCACACACACATCACACATACACTACACCACACACATACACACACCACACACATCACACATACACTACACCACACACATACACACACCACACACATCACACACACACCACACATACATACACACACCACACACATACATATATACAACTAAACCACATACATACACACATCACACACTCCACACTATACCACACTACATCACATGTACCACACATACATATACACACCATCCACATCACACACATCTACACACTACACCACACACACATACCTACACACATCACAATACACCACACACACATACATACACATGACACACACCATACTACACCACACGTACCACACTAAACCACACACACATACACACACCACACACACACACATCACAATACACCACACACACATACATACACATGACACACACCATACTACACCACACATACCACACTAAACCACACACACCATACACACACATGCACACACTATAAAGAATCTTAAAGCAGTTAGACATGGGCATGGGCATAGTGGCACACACCTTTAATCTCAGCACTTGAGAGGCAGAGGCAGGCAGATCTCTTTGAGTTCAAGGCCAGCCTTGTCAACATAGAGAATTTCAGAACAGTCAAGGATACATTGAAATCGTGTCTCAAAAGTACAAAAGAAAAAAAAAACATCAGCAGCAAGTAGTTAGTTTAACCAATCCAGAGAATAAAGAAATTTTATGGAAAAATAAAGTAAAAATGAACACTGCCTAACTAAGGTTTTCATTAATCTTAAACATAGCCCAATTTCTTGCTATTTTTAGAAGAATTATTTACGTGTGTGAGTGCTTCTATTTGCATGTGTGCCTGCACGAAAGAAGAGGGCACCCGTTCCCACTACAGATGGTTGTGAGCCACCATGTGGTGGCCGGGACTCGAACCCAGGACCCCTGGAAGAGCAGCCAGTGCTCTTAACTGCTGACCACTCCTCTAGCCCCAACTCCTTGTCATTTTAAGGCTAGAGATACTGTTCTATTTCTCCTTAAACCATACACCAAACAAAAAATAGCAAGTGAAACCAAAATTTTAAATCACAAAGATAACCACAGCTCCTCAAGAATGGCCTGGGTGCCAAGAATGTAGGATCCAAAAATTGTGTATACAAAAGTCAAATCTATACTTTTTTTTTCAAAAACAATGGATCATGTCAAAGCTTGAAAACATCACTTTCTTTGCACATGAAAAACATGTACGTTAATAAGACCTAACAGGAGATGTAAATATCTGGGTAGGGAAGGTCTACAATCACAGAACTTAGGAGGCGGAGGCAAGTGAATGCATCAAGTCCGAGCCAACGTGGGCCACACAGTAAGACCCTATCTCTGAAGAAAAACCAACTAACCAACAAGTGACCAGAGTAATCCCTGTAGCATTCTATAGCCATCTTCCAAGGTTTCAAAGATCACTTTCAGACTGTTTAACTTCAGGATGATGCAGAATGATAACAACAGCAAACATTTGGTTTCTGATGGTAATGACAACCTCTGAATTACTTTTATTTATTTATTTTACAGCCCGACTGCAGTTTCCCCTCCTTCCTCTCCTCTCATTCCCTCCCCCTCACCTCTGTGCCCCCAGTCTACTGTTTCTGCTGCATTACTTTTTAAGTTGTCTTTCCTATCCTTGTGAGCAAAATAAAAAATACAACACACAGATCTCACTCATTGTTTCTTTCCCTTAGCCTTTTCCTCAACTGTTAGATTTCCCCAAACACAGATGGAAATGTCCAGTATGAAGGAAGAAATGGAATGTTTTCACATTCGGTATTTAACTGGTAGCGATCCATTTTCATGATTCCATGCTGGGCTTAAACTTGCTATGCACAGTTTTTTTTTTGTTAGAATTTATTTATTATGTATACAGTGTTTTTCCTACATATATGCTGCAAACCAGAAGAGGGCACCAGATCTCATTACAGATGGTTGTGAGCCACCATGTGGTTGCTGGGAATTGAACTCAGGACCTCTGGAAGAGCAATCAGTACTCTTAACCTCTGAGCCATCCCTCCAGCCCCTATACACAGTTTCTTATGTTTGTTTTTCTGGCTATTTTAGACAAATTTCTAAAATGAATTTATGAGTTCAAGCACTAAGACCTTTGAGAGAGTTACAAAAAATTGCATACTGCTTTTCAAAGCTAATAAATTGTACACTTTTATCTCTTTTGATCACTGCATCCTCAAAAACATTGGACATTTTTAGTGTTATAGTATTTGTGTTCTAATAAATAAAGTTTTACTGGAGATCAGAAGGCAAAGCAGCCACCCTAGTCAGCCCTACAGGCCAGGGAGTGGTGGCACATACCTTTAATCCCAGGACTCAGAAGACAGAGTTAGATGGATCTCTTTGAGTTCAAGGCTACCCTGGGCTACACAAAATCAATCCACAAACAGATCCAGGTGGTGATGGTTCACACCTTTAATCCCAGCTTTTGGGAATCACACACCTTTAATGGAGAGAGGTGAAGACAGGAGCAATATGACTGGGCAGAGAGTAGAATATTTTTTGTTCGTCTGAGAGTTGGTAGAGATAAGATCTCTCTAGTTGCTTGACTGCTTTGCTTTTCTGATCTTCAACTTGAACCCAATATCTATCTCTAGGTTTTTATTATTCGTGCAACAGAAATTTCTCTTCCTAAAAGAAAATCAATTTAAGCACCAAAAGGAAGACCGAAGGACTGTTGGGGGATATCAGGAACAAAGCCCGTGTCTCACCCATACTAAACAAATACTCTACACTGAGTCACAGTCTCAGTACTCAAATGTTTCATCACGAGTTTACACATTTTAAAGGTGACTGCATTTGTCTGTGCTTCAACTGTACAAACTTTTAGTCACTTTTCCAGGATCCCCTAATATTAAGTTGCTATACCTCAACATAAAACTGCTGCTTGACATCCAGAAATTTAGTGTTTATACAGTCCAAAAAACCTTACTTACTGTAACTTTCCCACTATTTTTATTATTGGAAAATTCTTTTCCATTTTGACATAGCTATTGATATAGTTTCAGTGCCTTTGTTAAAGATACTACACATTTCAGACATAGACCTCAGGGAAATAGAGTTGGAACTGACCTGCAAGCCTCCTTCCCAAGGACTAGCTCTAGTAGTACCTGAAGATGCTATGCAAACTGCCAAAGGAAAAGAGAAATCAACATTCCTACCCAGCTATAAAACTTAGGAACCTCAGTGATACACGTGCTTGCACAACCGTGTTGAGCCTTTCACTGTGCTGGTGCTCTGACATGGGGATCAGACAAAAACTATCAGGATCAGTTTTCAGGAAACTGGAGACAGGCAGATGTCTGTGAGTTCAAGGCCAGCCTGGTTTACGTAGTGAGTACCAAGACAGCCGAAGCTATGTAATGAGACCTTATCTCTCAACGATGTTTTCTTCATTTTACTGGCACACATACAGGTTTCTTTTAGTCTTTAAAACCAAATCTCACTTCTAAGACAAAGTGTGAGGTAGTCCCTTCTACTGCTAAATTATATAGAAGACAATTTTAATTATGTTGTCCTGTAGACAGAGCAAGGGTACCATTTGCTAAAAGTAATGGAGAAACTCGGGCACTTTGAGGACTCCTCAGAATAGCTACCTTATTTCCTTTGGAGGGAAACTGTAAAAGAGAAAGCATCAACTGAGGCCTGTTAGAAATCAGTAACCCTGGCATGCATGCTGCTTAGGTTTCATCAACTGTGACATCGAGAAAATGACTTTAGAATATAAGTTTATGCTGAAATAAGAAAACCACCTAGTTCAGAGATCAGTTTCCTCCCTCTTGTTGTTATGGCTACATGGAATGCACTTTTGCATTACGAAAGATGTCTGAGAGGTAGCATAACTACCAACCACCCGTCCCTTCCTAAAAACTAATAAATATTGCAGAAACTCAAGAATGACCCAACATATTACCAAGTGGTCCTTCTGAGTTGTTGTGCCAGGATTACTAATTTCTAATAGGCCTCTGCTGTCGCTTCCCTCGACCCTAGTTATCCTCTTCAGGGAGAAGGCAGGTGAGATTCATCTTGATTCACCCCGTTGTGGACCAAATGTGGAAAATTCTTTAAGCACGGCCACTTTTCCATTTTGTCTACACACTGAAATCATCTGGGGAACTTTCAAAACCTTAACGCCCAAGTCACACCCCAACCATGCACATCATAATATCTAAGGGGTGGGTGGGGCCAGTCACCTATACTTTAAAAAGTGTCCAGTATGGTCCAAGATGAAGCCAAGGTTGATACCTGCTATGCTGGATCGCCCCTCTTGATTTCGAGTGACTTCTGCCATAAGTGAAATCAGAAAAGCCAACCTGGAGCAAGTCAGAACCACAGCCATGCTCAGAAGGTACAGTGGGATCCCAAACACGGGGACAGCACAAGTGCTGCGCTGAGCTCCACCCCGCGCCTCACTGGAGGACCATGCTTTCAAACAGCTTGCCCTTCCAGCAAAAATAAGTCGGCTAATTGGGACACCTGGCTCGAGCACAAGGGCCTTGCTCGCAGGTGGGCCCCCGCTCAGCCCTAGTGATGCCCCACCTCTAGCCACGCCCTAAGTACACCTTTATGGCACAACAGGACTTAATGGGGTTTTGACACTGGCATGGTATGCTCCTCCCTCTGGGCCTCTCCGCTGCCGCCCCGCGCCCTCCCTCAGCACCGTGTGACCCTGTTCACCCTCCGCCCCCTCCGCGCCCCGTACCAGCTCCAGCGGCGGTTGCAGGTCACAGGTGGTGCTTTCTCCGCTGTTTATCCACTGTTCTGTTAATATTTCGGCATTTTTTATTTTGCCACAGGGGCCCGGGCATCATGGGAAATCGAGTTCCCTTTGCATTCTGCACATTCACGGACTACAGGCAAAATGGCCGCCGCAGGGAATCATGGGAGACGTAGTCCAGAGCCCCGGGGAGTGGCGCGGCCATCCCTCCGCGACGAGGGGTGTGGGGGCGGGGCGCCCACACGTGTGGACACGCCGCGGGGAGAACCCAGGCCCCTCCCCCGGACCCCAGCTGCGATTAGTACCCAAGAGAGAACAGGGTGGTGGTGGCGCAGGCCTTTAATCCCAGCACTCAGGAGGCAGACGCAGGTGTATCTCTTTGAGTTCAAGGCCAGGCAGTTCCAGATAGCAGAGCTAAGAGACTTCTGGATTAGGCATTCGAATGTGGGGTCTTCCATTTAAATGAAGTTCGAAGGACAGAGAGAGTGAGGTACGGAGTCCTGTGCATCATTCACAATGATGTTTCCGTGCTGGTCCCAAATCACCACCCATGCGGTTTCTGGAGTCCTTTAGGGGCTGTTCTGAAGTGCACCAACTAGATATTTACTAATGCTAATGGCGTTTGGTTCTTGTTTTGGGTTTGGGGAAGGGGGAACCGAGGGAGCCTTGCATGTGTATTTTAGACATATAGACACCACCATGTCAAAAGACCCAATGCCTCAGTTCCGCGGGAATAGATGAACTTCCCTCCACCCCACCAGCACAGGGAGCTTCAGTGTAGTGATGTTTTGTTTGGTTTTGTGTTTTTTCTTCAGCTTTCACCCCTGATAAGTGACTTCAGCTGTTTCTTATATAGAGCAATTAGAAGCCAGGTGGTAGTGATGCACACTTTAAATCCCAGCATTCGGGAGGCAGAAGCAGGCGGATCTCAGAGGAGGTCACCAGTTTCAGTCAAGGTAAGGGAATACTGTGGGAGTGTGTTGGTCTGTCTATGTGTGACACTGTTCGCCCTCCGCCCATAAAAGCAAGAAGAGTTAAGGGACCCTTCCATTTAAGGTCACTGAGTTCAGACTGGCAAAACCAAGAATCCCATCTGATACCCAGATCACCCTCCCTGCACAAACTCTCATTCCATAGTCTTCAGCTCCTCAAAAACTCATTCAGTCTTCAAAATGAGTTCGATGTGTCAGAGTGTGAAGCCAAACAGAGAACAAAAGATATGTGTTCAGCCGTGCTGTTTCTAATCAACACCCTGGCTTTGGTGCACACCCACCATTAAAATCACATAAAATGGCAATAAAGTTCTCCACAATATATCACTCACAGTATGATCCATTCTTCTGAGTCACTGGTCCTCTTTCAGCACAAAACATGGTATGATTACTCTACCGAGCTGTACCATATCCTAAAGCCTGCAAGTATTAGCCATATACTCATAAAAGGCATTTGTAAGAAGAGTTTGATACAAAGGTAGCTTTTCCATAACTAAATCTCACTGATCTCCCTAGGAAGCACAAATAACTCTAATACCCAAGTGCCAGTATTGAAGTTACCCCAAATTTTAGTGATTGGCCATTAAAGCAAGAAATGTTAAGGGACCCATCCAAGGTCACTGAGTTCGGACTGGCAACTGATACCCAGATCACACTCCCTGCACAAACTCTCATTCTATTGCCTTCAGCTCCTCAAAAACTCGTTCAGTCCTCAGAATGAGTACAATGCCTCTGAGTGTAATACCCAAGGGCCAATATTGCACTGACCCCAAATTTTAGTGATTGGCCATTAAACCTAGAAAAGTTAAGGGACCCTTCCATTTAAGGTCACTGAATTCGGACTGGCAACACCAAGAATCCCATCTCATACACAGATGACAATCCCTGCACAAACTCTCATTCTATTGCCTTCAGCTCCTCAAAAACTCGTTCAGTCCTCAAAATGAGTTCAATGCTTCTGAGTGTGAAGCCAAACAGAGAACAAACAATATGTGTTCATCCGTGCTGTTTCTAAAAAACACCCTGGCTTTGGTGAACAACCAACATTAAAATCACTTAAAAATGCCAATAACTTCTTCCACAATATATAAATTACAGTATGATCTACATCTTATGAGTCATTGGTCCTCTTTCAACACACATGGCATGAATCCTTTACCGAGCTGTACTATATCCTGAAGCCATCATGTATTTGCCACATAATTATAGAAGGCATTTGTGCGAAGGGTTCGAGTCAAAAGGAGCTTTCCCATAACTAAATCTCAACGATCTCTCTTGGAAGCCCAAATAAATGTAATACCCCAGTGCCAATACTGCAGTGACCACAAATTTTTAGTGATTCACCATTAAACCCAAAAGAGTTAAAGGACCCTTCCATTTAAGGTCACTGAGTTCGGACTGGCAACACCAAGAATCCCATCTCATACACAGATCACCCTCCCTGCACAAACTCTCATTCCATAGTCTTCAGCTCCTCGAATTGGCTATATTACTTGCCTCTTTGATTGCTCTGCTTACACTCTTGAGTACTTGACCAACTACTGCATCCTATTGGAATTCTTCCCTTTCGAAAAGAAGAAGGATCAAATGAAGAAATGCATGAAGGAAAGACAGACAAAAAGAAGAAAGGAAGAAAGAGTGCTGCTAAGGTCAAGACCAGAGAAAAACAGAGATCCTCTCTGCTTCATAAGAAAAACCAGTGAGGTAACTGGAAGTAGGGTCAGGAGACAGGAATTAAATAGGGTAGTATCACCTGATTTCTTAGCACTGATACCTGAATTAGATAGGGTAGTATCACCTGATTTCTTAGCACTGATACCTGAACCTCCTTTCAGGCAAATCAAATTAGCATTTGAGCATAAGATCCAAAATTCACTCACTCTCTCTCCCTCGCTCTGTGTGTTTGTGTGTGTGTGTGTGGGTGGGGGGGTATTGTGAGGTTGTAGTGGTGTGTGTGGTATGTAAGCTCCTAGTATGATTTCCTGATGTGTCCAGGAAGGAGAACCTCCACACCAGATGATCAAATGTGTGTGTGTACGTGTGTCTGTGCACAGTCACGCGTGTCTCTGCACATTTGAGGTTGATGCCTATATACAGGTTTGAGTGTGTTTTCTCGTGTCTTGTCCACTTTTTTTCTGAGACAGAGTCTTTCATTGGCCTGAAGCTCACAAAATAGGGTAAGCTGTCTGAGCAGTAAACCCCAGGAACATTACGTATCCACAGTTTTGTGCTGGGATTCCACAACTGGAGTTTTATGTAGATTCTGGGGATTGCAAATCAAGCACCTTGTTAATTGAGCTTTCCCCTCAAATCCTAGGATGAAGTTTTAATTGGGATACAAAATAATCAGTTAGAAATGTGGTTTTTAAAAAGTGGATTTATATTTTTTAAAAAAGGTGGGGGCGGGGGTGTATTCTGAAAACTTTGACTTTGATCCTGAGTTCTAAGTGTTTTCCAAATCAGCTAGGGCTCCAAAAGACCAAGGTATTATTCCACCAAAACCCAAGTTGGTGAGCCAAAGAGTTTAAAACTTACAGCTAACAGATGAGGAGTTACTTACAGGAGCAAAGCAGCGACACCACAGAAAGTCTGACTGCAGCAAGGAAAGATTCCTTCTCTGTAGCCAGATAGATGGAAGTGCCTGCCCGTCAGTCGACCGTTCACACTCTCAGTACTCCAGTGTCTCCAGAGGCTACAGAAACACAAGTAACTGGGTCAGAATCACACACAGATGACAAGGAAATACTTCGGTGAGAGTCTAATAACTCCCACTCCAGGTTAAATGCCCTTGTATAAAGAACCATCAGCAGGCCGGTGGTGGTAGGGTGTGTAACAAGGAAGCTCAGTAAGTCGTGGAAAGCAAGCCTGTAAGCAGCATTCCTGCCATGGCCTCTGTATACTGGTATATTTGTGTTAAAATGAATAAAGCTTGCCTGAAAATAAGCGGGCAAAGCAGCCACACTCCTCAGCTATACAGGACCGTGGTGGTGGTGGGGGGAGCAAAACTTTAATCCCAGTGCTCAGGAGGCAGAGGCAGGCAAGTCTCTGAGTTCAAGGCTATTCTGGGCTATACAAGATTGATCCAGAAACAGATATCAGTGTTTGGGAATCACACATGTTTAATCCCAGTACTGGAGAAGGGGAGACAGGAGCAATATGAAGAGCAGAGAGAGGAATATAAAGGGGGAGAGACAGGAACTCAGGAGTGTGGAGTCTGATAATTTGTGGAGACAGGATCATCACCTTGAGTCTGAAGACTTGGTAGAGGTGGTTGGCTGCTTTGTATTTCTGATCTTCAGCTTGGACCCCAATACCTGCCTCTGGGTTTTTATGATTCTGCTACACCTCTGCTTTGATTTCTGCTTCGAGATTCCTTCCTTGATTTCCTTACATGATGGACTAAAACTGGAAACTTAAATAAAGCCTTTCAATTTGATTTTGACCATAGTGATTACAATTTAAAACTAATACAGCATATTCCCAAGTGGGGGATAAACCAGACACCCTTAAATCTCATATATGGGCCATCCATAATCTTCAGCGTGACACATACCCTGCATTAAGAGCCCCAAACCACCATTAAGGCCACTTGCTTTGAAGAATTTTTTTTTAATTTTAGAGATTTATTTTACGAAAAAGTTGCAAAAATAAGACAGAATATTCCCAAATGCCCTGAACCTGGTTGATTCTTTTGTTACGATTTTGAGTGGATGTGTCACAATTGTTGAGCCAATCAAGGCATTCCTAATTACTAAATCCATGGTTTATTCAGATATCCTTATCTTTTACCATTACTCTTTACCATTGTCCATTAGTGTCTCCCACGAAGACACTAATTCATACAGCAGTGGTTCCCATGGCTTTTTGTAAGACATATATTTGTGTTGAGGAATCATTTATACTTCTAGGGTAAAATGAAACGTTAGTGTGTTGCATCCTTCCCTACTGTCTTTATCTCAATGGAGTCACCTTTGGGAAGACCATGAGAAGTTCTTTTCTGAAGTACATCACCTCCATCAAGGTTGCAGAGAACATCAAGTTCTTCATGTTGTATATTGTTCATTTTATAAAAGCTCCCTCCAGAAATGGAAGCCTCACAGACATGGTGGCTGTCCTTGTGTTAATGTCGACCTACCACAGTGTCAACTGAGAGGGAAGCCTCTAATGAGAAACTGCCTACATCAGATGAAGAGGTTGGTCTTTGGACACATGTGTGTGTGGTTTCCCTGATTATTAATTCACAAAAGAGGTCCCGGTCCGCTGTAGGCAATACCATTCCTAGGGAGGAGGCTCTAGGTTAGATAAAAGTACCAGCGAAGCACGAGCCTATGGGCAAGCCAGAGAAGGGACTAGCTAATGTAAGACTTTAAGACAATCCTGAAGCCATTTCTGACTATTCTAAATCCTCTCAGCCTCCGTGCCATAGTGCTTCCCCTCCTCCCCTGGGAACTAAGGACCTTATAGCTACACACGCAGGTACTCAGTTCCTGAACAAGTACCCATATACGTGCGTTTTGATTCAGTCCCCTGGGAAACGGGGTCAAAATGACCTCTGACCTCACCTGATCTGGCAACAGCTCTCTAGTCAATTATTGGTAATAGCCCTTCTGAATGAGCCATTCACAACCCCCCTTGATTCTGCGGCCTTCTCCTTTAAAAGTAGCCTGTGCACACTATTCGAGGTCTCTCGGCTTCCTGAATGCTGAGGGACCCTGTCATGACAGAATTAATAAAATCCTCACGCCTTTGCTTCAGCTATGGTGTGAGAGGTGGTCTCTGGCGGCGACTCCTCCTCGGTGTTTGGACGCTGGAGTCCACTCTTCCTTCCAGGCTTCCTTCCTCCAGGTTCTTGCCTTGAGTTCCTGCCCCGATTTCCCCAGTGATGAACTGTGACTTGGAAGCCTGTGCCAAATAAACCCTTTCTTATCTAAGCTGATTTTGTGTTGGAGTGTTTTAGAACAACGCCAGAAACTGCTACTGTGGCCCACTCTGTTGGCAGACACAGGCAAAGGAAGGCACATTCCAGACTAGTCTGGGCGACATAACGAAACACTGAATCAAAAACTAAAACCCAAACCGTGGTGATAACCACGAAATGAAAGTGTAAATCCACTCTTAGGAATACAGGTCGCTGACCAACATTATTCTGCTGTGTCATGTTATGCCAATGCCTGTCTCTGATGTTCATTCTCTCCTCTCAGAGCCATCGAAGCCCTCCCGTCTCTTGGGCTTTCTCTAATACTGCTGCAGGTATGAAGTGAATTGATCTACCATGACTTCCTTTAAAGGAACCATGGAATTGATTTTTCATGTGTGTCGAGTGAGAGAGGAGGAAAGCCTCATTTGTATACATGGATAGCCGGCAATCCCAAGACCACATACTGAAAAGATGGCAACACTTGAGGTGTTCGCATATCAAGCATGACATGTTTTGTTCAAAAACCTGTGACTTTCTAATCAGTGACCTGGAGACTAGAAGGAAGTGGTGTTCTGTTCGACCAGTATGCTAGAATTAAGCAAACCAGTTGAAAACAACAGATATAACTTAATAATTGAAAACGGGGAAACTCACACGACTGGGGTAAAGTTTCCCATGTCCAAAACAGGTCTGGAGAACACCATGCAAAGAGAGCCAAAGAGAGCAAACTCACCCAGATTCCCAGGTTTTCTTCCCTGGCCCCAAGCAGCCACACCCTAGATAAAAGTGATTGGCTGAGCTTCCCCATCAAGATATCAACTTCCTCTAAAGGGTGATGACAGAAAAAGTTAAATCAGTCTCTTATCCATTGAAAACATTCTTCATGCCTGAAGGTGACATAGATATTTTAGGAAAGAAAGAAAAGTAAGAGTCCCGAGAAAAAGCAGAAATACACAAATATAAACAATCAGAAATTCTTCAGGCTGAAGGAAAAGAATACCAGAAACAACAACATCCTTTTGTGCAAATAAAGACCATCAGAAGGCTTGAATGTCATCTTAATACCAAGTTCCCTATTTCCACTTTTTTTCCTTTAAAATACACACAGGGCCTGGCAGGATGGCCCAGCGCCTACAGATGTTTGCAGGGACCAAGATGGCCTGAGTTTGCCTCCCTGGTACACTGAAAAGGGAGAACTGACTCCTAAAATTTGCCCGCTACCTCCACGTGTATATTGTGACACACATGCATAAAAACATGTGCACAAAATGTAAAATATATGTGAATGTTTAAAAGAAAATTATGATATTTTAGGAATGTTTAACACATATGCACATGAATTAACTATAGTGTATTGTATAATAAAGAACACTAGAAAATGGCAAATGAATTTCTATTGTTAAAAAGTTTTACTACTGACATATGATCTCACCCTGTATCCCATACTGGACTGAACCTCACTATATGGCACGGCCTGGCCTCAATCTTATATGAAACCATCTTGATCCTGGGATTACAGGTGTGAGGCACCACACCTAACATCAAGATTTACTTTATGGAAAAAGGGGACAAAAAGCAATACTGGGTAGAATATAAAATACTAAGGACATATAATTTATAATCACTAAAACATATCAAGTTAAAAATAAGAATTGGAGAAACAAAATATGAGCAAATCACTTTTCATAAGGGATTTAAAGAATATGATACAGATCAAGACCTCGCTGGCCACAACCTGAAATAATTTAAGTAGAAACAAATAAAAAATACACCAGATCAATGAGACAAAAAGTAGGTTATTTTATATAATAAAGATAGACAAACCCCTATGCAACCTATTAAAGATGAGAATAAACATCCAAAGCAACACAATCAGAAATGAAAAGGGATACAGACACTACGGAAATCCACAGAATTCTTAGATCATACCAAAAAAACCAGTACTGCACAGAATTGTAAAACATAAATGAAATGGACACTTTTCTGGGTGGGTACCATTTACATCAATTAAATAATGCCTAGGTGAACAATTTCAATATGTATATACTCTTAAAGGAAAAAGAAGCTCCCGTAAAAAGCAAACAAAATATCCCAGGACAAATGGTGTTAATGAAGAATTCCATTACAACTTCCCTACTCTTCTAAGTGCTGCACATAATATAAACAGAAGGAACATTGCCAAAACTCTTTTTATGACTATGCAGTAAGATTGTCGCAAAAACAAAAAGAATCAACCGAGGAAGAGAATAAAAAACTAATCTCAATATTGAACATGAATGCAAAAATACTCTATCCCATCCTAGCTTGCCACCAAGGACTCCTATCCATCTGGAATGTGTTGATGTCCATCACCACAGTCTACTCCAGGGTGGAGTAGATATAAGAGACTCCAGAGCTGAGAAAACTAAGAGAAGACAGACCAAGAAAAAACCACAAGCACAGAGATAGCCGCAGCAAAGACCATACCAAGCAGGCAAGACTCTCCTAACAGGATTGGTACAAATGTGCATGCATTTATGTAAGAATACCTCCAACAATTTGAAAGATAGTATGAGAAGCCAGGGAATATACAACAGGAGAATTTGAACACCCTAATCCAGAGGTAGTACAAGAAATAGACTTTAAACATAAAATTATGAAAAATATAGGGACCATCAAAAAGAATGTAAAAAAACAACTTCAAACAAAAGGATGAGAAGAATAACAACAACTCTGAAGAAATGAGAAATCTATCAAAGAATCCCTGGGAAAGGAAACCAAGAAAAAGCAATCAAACTGGTAATGGAAAGATTTCAAGACTTGAAAACTGTAATGGAGGAAAAGGATTCAACAAAATTAGAGAATAAATCTTTCCCAACCTAAAAAATGATATTCCTATTAAGGTAAAAGAAGCATACAGAACACCAAATAGACTGAAACAGAAACCCTCACCGCATAATAATAAAAACACAAAAGATACAGTATTAAGAAAGAATATTAAGAGCAGCAAATACTTTATACTCACAGCAGGAATATATCATCAGGATGAAGTATCAATACCAAATATAAATTTCAGTAATATAAAAGCACCCACATCACTAGAAATAAATTTATGCCCGAAACCACAGTAAGAGTAGGAGACTGAAGCACTCCTCTCTCAATAATGGACAGACTGGGGTCACACAGAGGTCAGACTGGGGTCACACAGGTCAGACTGGGGTCACACAGGTCAGACTGGGGTCACACGGGGGTCAGACTGGGGTCACACACGGGTCAGACTGGGGTCACACAGGTCAGACTGGGGTCACACAGGTCAGACTGGGGTACACAGGTCAGACTGGGGTCACACAGGTCAGACTGGGGTCACACGGGGGTCAGACTGGGGTCACACGGGGGTCAGACTGGGATCACACACAGGTCAGACTGGGGTCACACAGGTCAGACTGGGGTCACACAGGTCAGACTGGGGTCACACAGAGGTCAGACTGGGGTCATACTGGGGTCAGACTGGGGTCACACAGGTCAGACTGGGGTCATACAGAGGTCAGACTGGGGTCACACAGAGGTCAGACTGGGGTCACACACAGGTCAGACCAGGGTCATACTGGGGTCGCGTAAAAGAAAATCAATTTAAGCACCAAAAGGAAGACCGAAGGACTGTTGGGGGATATCAGGAACAAAGCCCGTGTCTCACCCATACTAAACAAATACTCTACACTGAGTCACAGTCTCAGTACTCAAATGTTTCATCACGAGTTTACACATTTTAAAGGTGACTGCATTTGTCTGTGCTTCAAACTGTACAAACTTTTAGTCACTTTTCCAGGATCCCCTAATATTAAGTTGCTATACCTCAACATAAAACTGCTGCTTGACATCCAGAAATTTAGTGTTTATACAGTCCAAAAAACCTTACTTACTGTAACTTTCCCAATATTTTTATTATTGGAAAATTCTCTTCCATTTTGACATAGCTATTGATATAGTTTCAGTGCCTTTGTTAAAGATGCTACACATTTCAGACATAGACCTCGGGGAAATAGAGTTGGAACTGACCTGCAAGCCTCCTTCCCGAGGCCTAGCTCGAGTAGTACCTGAAGATGCTATGCAAGCTGCCAAAGGAAAAGAGAAATCAACATTCCTACCCAGCTATAAAACTTAGGAACCTTGGGGGCTGGAGAGATGGCTCAGTGGTTAGAGCATTGCCTGCTCTTCCAAAGGTCCTGAGTTCGAGTCCTACCAACCACATGTGGCTCAGAACCATCTGTAATGAGGTCTGGTGCCATCTGCTGGCCTGCAGACATGCACGCGGACAGAATATCGTATACATAATAAATAAATATAAAAATCAGAATAACGTATACATCATAAGTAAATATAAAAATCAGAATATTGTATCCATAATAAATCAATATAAAAATTAGAATATTGTGTATATAATACATAAATAATTAAATATAAAATTAGAATATTGTATACATAATAAATATATAAATAAATATTTAAAAAAAAAACTTAGGAACCTCAGTGATACCTTTCTGACAAGATACCCCCATGGTACAATAACAACACAAGGGCACTTTATCACGGGAATGACCAACATCTGTCTAATAGAACTTAAGGTCTACTCAATAGGAGGGAATGCACACCCAGTACTATAAACTTAGCCAATATCTATGGCTAGAGAGGTTCGAGACCCTAGGGGAGAACCAACAATTGCCAAAATCAATATACTTTCTAACAATACTCTAAATGCTTACTCTTATACCCAAAGATAAGCGTAACTCTCAACCCCTCCACAAGAAAACCCTTCTTTTGTAGTAGAGAACATTATAGAGATATACAACAGGTCCACATGGAGAGAATATGTGACCACAGGTGCTCAGCCCCAACTGGTTTTCCTACAATGTAACTCCTACTCCTAAGGCCCAGAAAAAACATGGAAGAGGAGGAAGATGGGAAGAACCAGATGACCCAGGACACTTGTTGCTAGTATCTTCTACACATGACAGAAAAACTGTACCTGTGAAATCTCAACAATACAGTTACCTAAACAAGACTTGCATAGTGATGCCACCAGTCGACATGCCAATGCGCATGAGGGAGATAAAACTTTAATTTTAATTTAATGTAATCAGAATTTTAATTTCATTTTGATGCAATTAGAACTTTAGTAATTTTTATTTAATGTAATTAGAATTTTAATTTGATTTTAATGCAATTAGAACTTTAATTTTAATTTAATTAGAATTTTTTTTTTTTTTTTTTTTTTTTAATTTTTTTATTGATAAAAGGAGGATAAAGAAAAGAAAAAAAAACAAATTTCCACCTCCTCCCACCAGCCTCCCATTTCCCTCCCCCTCCTCCCACTCTTCTCCCCCTCCTCTCACTCTTCTCCCCCTCCTCCCACCCCTCTCCCCTTCCCCCCACTCCTCTCCCCCTCCCTTTTCAGTCCAAAGAGCTGTCAGGGTTCCCTGCCCTGTGGTACGTCCTAGGTCCTCCCCCCTCCATCCATATCTAGGAAGGTGAACATCCAGACTGGCTAGGCTCCCACCAAGCCAGCACATTGCATAGGATCAAAACCGCGTGCCATTGTCCTTGGCGTCTCATCAGCCCTCATTGTTCGCCATGTTCCGAGAGTCCAGTTTTATCCCATGCTTTTTCTGGTAACAGTCCAGCTGGCCTTGGTGAGCTCCCAGTAGATCATCTCCACTGTCTCAGTGGGTGGGTGCACTCCTCGTGGAATTTTTGATTTTGATTTTATTGTAATTAGAACTTAAATTAAAATTCTCATTACAAAAGAAATCAAATGAAATTAAAATTCTAATTCCACTAAATAAAAATTAATTTAACGTAATTAGAATTTTTGATTTGATTTCATTGTCATTAGAACCTTGATTTAATTTTTATTTAACGTAATTAGAATTTAATTTGATTTGATCTTAATTCAATTAGAACTTTAAATTTCATTTAAATTTAATGTAATTAGAATTTTAATTTGACAAAGCCCCACCCCTCGATGGAGAGAAGAGCTAAGCACAACTCACTGTGGCTGACAGAGGGCGAATCAGTTTTTCCCAAGAACGAGCATCCAGATAGGTTATCCAATCCCAAGTGGTCAGCCCTTAACACGTGTACAGCAATATGGCTAGGATTAAAGCCATGGCTTTGACTGCTGGTTCCAGCCCATTCCTTAGCTTTATTCTGAGAGTCTTGCCTCATGGCAGAAGTACTGGCTGGAGTCATATTTATTGCCACAAATGTATGGTGTTTAAAGGTCTCTACCACCACCAAAAAGCATGCAGTCAGCTTTTCATCAATACCATTTAAGGTTTGCAGCTAAAGCTGAGTCAGAAAGCCTCTCTTTTTTTTTTTTGTCAAATATTTATTTATTTATTATGTATACAATATTCTGTCTGTGTGTATGCCTGCAGGCCACAAGAGGGCACCAGACCCCATTACAGATGGCTGTGAGCCACCTTGTGTTTGCTAGGACTCGAACTCAGGACCTTTGGAAGAGCAGGCAATGCTCTAACCACTGAGCCATCTCTCCAACCCCAGGAAGCTTGCCTCTAGCAAGCAGAGCCTACCTGAGAAAGTGCTGCTATCAGCTGTGTTTAACTCTATTCTTTTCTATCTAGAATAACTTCCCAAGCTCTTTAAGGCTTTAAAGTGGATTTAGTCAGCCCCACATTGGCACATCATTCTGTTGACTGAGGTTTGTGTCCTACCAGGTCACACATCTACTTAGTTCCAAGTAAACACATAGAGACCTACATTAATTATAAACGGACTGGCCTAGTAGTTCAGGATTCTTATTAACTCTTATAACTTATATTAGCCCATAAGACTTGTCTGTGTTAGCCATGTGGCTTGGTACCTTTCTTGACAAGGCAATCACATCTTGCTTGCTGTGTCTGGCTTCCTCTGTGTCTGGAGGAAGACTGCAGACTGAAACTTCCCTCTTCTCAGAATTCTTGTTGTTTCACCTCTACTTCCTGCCTGGTTGCCCTGCCTATACTTCCTGCCTGGTTACTGGTCAAACAGCATTTATTTAAAATACAAGTGACAGGGTCCAGACCATTGTCCCATGGCACAAACCACTAAACACTAATTGATAATTATTTCTGGATAACTTCCTGTTTAGCACACGACACCACTCAACTTATCCTTTTCCTTGGAAATTGACATCTTTCCTTCTAAAAAATGAGGAGTACGAGAATTCTAAGATAGCTGGAAAAAATGGGAGGCCCTTACATCTTTCTTGCTAAAGGCTAATTCACACATATAGTCCTTGTGTAAATCTTCAAGGACCAATTCCAGGAGACCACGACATTCTGTTGTTGATAAAACTGCAGCAGCAGGAGGAGCTGGACATGATCTACACCTCTAATCCTGCACACAAGTAGCTGGATATGCTGCAAGCCCCTAATGCTGCACACAAGGAGCTGGACATGCTGCAAGCCCCTAATCCTGCACATAAATAGCTGGACATGCTGCAAGCCTCTAATCCTGAACACAAGTAGCTGGACATGCTGCAAGCCCCTAATCCTGCACATAAATAGCTGGACATGCTGCATGCCTCTAATCCTGCACATAAATAGCTGGACATGCTGCAAGCCTCTAATCCTGAACACAAGTAGCTGGACATGCTGCAAGCCCCTAATCCTGCACATAAAGAGCTGGACATGCTGCAAGCCCCTAATCCTGCACACAAGTAGCTGGACATGCTGCAAGCCCCTAATCCTGCACACAAGTAGCTGGACATGCTGCAAGCCCCTAATCCTGCACACAAGGAGCTGGACATGCTGCATGCCTCTAATCCTGCACACAAGGAGCAGGACATGCTGCAAGCCTCTAATCCTGCACAAAAATAGCTGGACATGCTACAAGCCCCTAATCCTGAACACAAGGAGCTGGACATGCTGCAAGCCTCTAATCCTGCACACAAGGAGCTGGACATGCTCTACACCTCTAATCCTGCACACAAGGAGCCGGACATGCTGCAAGCCTCTAATCCTGAACACAAGGAGCTGGACATGCTGCAAGCCCCTAATCCTGCACATAAATAGCTGGACATGCTGCATGCCCCTAATCCTGCACATAAATAGCTGGACATGCTGCAAGCCCCTAATCCTGCACACAAGGAGCTGGACATGCTGCAAGCCCCTAATCCTGCACATAAATAGCTGGACATGCTGCAAGCCCCTAATCCTGCACATAAATAGCTGGACATGCTGCAAGCCTCTAATCCTGCACACAAGGAGCTGGACATGCTCTACACCTCTAATCCTGCACACAAGGAGCCGGACATGCTGCAAGCCTCTAATCCTGCACACAAGGAGCCGGACATGCTGCAAGCCTCTAATCCTGCACACAAGGAGCTGGACATGCTGCAAGCCTCTAATCCTGCACACAAGGAGCTGGACATGCTGCATGCCTCTAATCCTGAACACAAGGAGCTGGACATGCTGCAAGCCCCTAATCCTGCACATAAATAGCTGGACATGCTGCAAGCCTCTAATCCTGCACATAAATAGCTGGACATGCTGCAAGCCTCTAATCCTGCACACAAGGAGCTGGACATGCTGCAAGCCCCTAATCCTGAACACAAGGAGCTGGACATGCTGCAAGCCTCTAATCCTGCACATAAATAGCTGGACATGCTGCATGCCTCTAATCCTGCACATAAATAGCTGGACATGCTGCATGCCTCTAATCCTAGCATTTGGGAAGGCAGCGGAGTCCAAGCTCAAGCTTGGCCTGTTCTATACAGCAAGTTCCAGACCGTATAGGACATCAGCAAACACCAGCAAAGATAATTAACATGTAAACTCAAAGAAGGCAAGATGGCGAGCTGTGGGAAGCCACCTACCTGCTTTCCATTCAGGGTACACAGCCTCTTGACCACGCCTGAATCAAGTTTAATGGTTTATTGAGAAGGATCCGCATGGCCTTCCTAGGCTTCCCTCCACTTTGAATCACAGTCACTAACTTGGGGGTTTGATGAAGCCCTTGCTTTCTTTCACTTCGCTTTCGCAGAGGCTATGACCAAAGCTCGGGTTGTACCTCCCTGGATGTTCACAGACCAGTTTGGATTAACATTTTTGGTGTGATCAACATTACAAAATGGTTCATTGGAGGTGCAGAAGTAACTCTCTCCTAAAAAGCAAATAACAATTTTATTAGCACAATATCAGATCTCTGAGCATTGGCCATAGTAAGCCTGGATGCGTTATGTCTAAACAATGGCTTCTGGAAACCTGTAACTCCTAAACTTGTGGTCACAGAAAGGGGGTGCAGTCTAATACCCCTTTCCTTTAACATCCCCCCACCTCCCTTTCTTCCAAAGCACCTAGGTTGGTTTTCAGAAAATTACACATATAATGTGAAAAGCACTAGGCCCAGAAATGAAGAGTGAGACCTGGGTTTTATTTTACCCAAATGTCTCACCTTTGATAAGTCATTGCTCCACACTTTGATTCTCAGGATCGTTAGCTGCAGAATTAAATAAATCAAGTAACTAAATTACAAAGTACTTCATGATTCCAAATGCAAACTAATTTATTCTTCATAAAAGCTCATCCTAGCCAGCCATGGTGATATGGTAGAATCCTGTAATCGTAGCTACTTTGAAGGCTAAAGTGGAAAGATCTGAGTTCAAGGCCAGCTTGAACTCAGCCTGAACTGTTACTACAAAGAGAGAGGGATTGTACTGGGTATTAGGTAGCTCAAGCTTGCAGTCCTAGGAGCAGAGGTTAAGGTAGAAAGATTGGCACCAAGTTTAAGGATACTTTAGGCTATGCAAGGAGTTTAAGGCTCATCTAGGCTCCACAGTGAGACCCTGTCTCAGAAATAAACATAGATAGTTCATTCTGGTTGAAATAATTGAAACGAATATATTCATAAAAATTAAAATCCTTCTAATTTCATTCAAACAGCAATCACTACATCCTTACACGGTGGACTTATCATCTTCAGTTGTAGTATCATCCGTTCAACTACTGAAGCCCTGTGAAGTGAAAGGCTTGGCTCCTCAACGCAGCATACTGCTGGCACTGTTTTCTCTAGAGGAATATAAATTTAAAATAAAACTAAAACTTCAAGTGGAAAACTTTTTCTATATCTTCTTAAATGGGAGCAGATATTAAGCTAAAATGATACAGTCATTTCTCACAAAGCTTAATCAGGCTTTTGTTTAATTAAGAAGGGCACAGAGGCTATACTGCTTGCCTATCGTTTATCAATATATAAATTTTTTACATTCCAAAATTTCTATAATTCCTACTGAAAAGATGGTACTTTTCCAAGAAATATATAACTTACTCAATTATTTTGGTACTGACTTTTTGACACGGAAGGTTACATGCTAAGGTTTTCTCTGAGATATAATCACAAAGAACACATTATTTTATATACTTAGTACAAATAGATTCATTCTTGATATAGTAATTATATCAGATGAGTCATAAATGTTTTAACCAAAATAATGAAAAAGAAAGCCTGAGGATAAGCTAATAATGTCAATATTGACTATTATCAAAATGTTCTCCAGGACCTGATTAGTAGAGAACCTCAGAGATGCCCAAAGGCTCCTGCACAAAAAGTTATAAAATTAATAAAGCCATGCAATGCACATGTATTAGTGAGAAAAATATGATGGTGCTACCATTGAATTTTACAGAAAAAGTACAAGTCATATCAAAAAAATTCTTGCCATTTTTATTTTTGATGAAAACTTGATGAATGTTCTGACTCAAAATGTGTAATAGAAGACTATATAAAAATAACCTTAGCAAGAGAAGATAGTTGTTTCTTAAGACAGGGATATATTAAGTCAGTGGTAAAGTCTTCTTAAAGATAAAAAAAACAGATAAAAAGAAAATGCGCAGATTTTCTATGTCCATCTCCTTTGATCAACCAGACCTTGCGCAGCTGACAAACCACCCAGGACACACGCTTTTCAACTCCTGTTTTAATTTCCTTCTCTGCATGGGCTTGGAAGAACAGAAACAAGCAGAAGAGCAAGCCCTTCGTGTGATTGTGCAGTTAGAGGTGGTTAACTCCTTCCTTCCCTGTCTCCCCTTTCCCATCATAATGTTCCTACTAGAAACATGTAGAACAGTTCTATAATTTGGAAAGTTCTGAGTCAAGGTGTCCACAGAATAGAGCTTCACACTTCCATGGTGTGCATGTGCACATACAGTTTCCTGCACACTGAGCTTACAAGCTATTGGTTTCTCATCATTCTCTAGTTAGTAAAGAAGTTATATATATATATATATATATATATATATATATATATATATATATATATATAATAAATATTTATATATATAATTATATATATAATTATATATATATATTTATATATAATATATATTATAAATATTATATATATATTATAAATATTATATATTTATATATAATAATTATATATAATTATATATAATTATATAATATATATTATAAATATTATATATATATATATTATAAATTAGGTGATCTTGTTCCTTCAGCACATCCAAGCCTCACCCTGGTCCAGCTGAAACAGTCACTGGTAGACAGGTTATCAAAGCAAATGTAAGGTTTTTACTTTCCCTAGTTGCTTTGAAAACAAACCCTAGTTATCATCTAGGACATAGATGAGTGGTTCCCAACTTTCCTAATGCTGTGGCCCTTTAATATAGTTCCTCATGCTGTGTTGACTCCCAACCATAAAATTATTTTCATTGCTACTTCATAACTGATTTTGCTAGTGTTGAGTCATAAGTAAATTATTTGTGTTTTCCAGTGGTCGTAGACACTTAGACAACCCCTGAAAAAGAGTTGTCCAACTTCCAAAGGAATCACAACCCACTAGTCGAGAAATTCTGACCTAGACACTTCTTCCAACACCTTTGCCTTTCTAAAAATCTGTTCTTCCTGGGGCCCTCAGTTGCTTATGGGATGAGCGTGAGTATCTCCTCCTCCTTTTAAATTAAAAGCTTTGAAGTTTTCCACTATTGAGAGTGATGCTGGCTGTGGGAGAGCTACATATGATTTACAAAGTAGGAAATTCATACACCAGCAGTATTAGACTACTTGTGTAAGTCAATATCGTTCTCACATTTGCTAAAATTTAATTATTTAGGTCACTAACTAATTTATAAATAATCCTGACATTCAAGTCAAAATCTGTGACATGAAATCTGGAGCCCATGGTTTTACTTCTTATGGTAGAAGGAGCAAGCAGACAACCTTATGAGAAAAACAAAACCTGATTAAGCCTGAAACACAGGCTCTTCACTTCTGGAGAAAATGACGGACATATTGATAGACATGCATTCATCACACTTAAACAAGGGAATGCAGAAGAAAACATGGAAAGGCACTTAATGCTTAATACTGGTAAATCTTAGGAATTTCAATGCTTTCCTAATTTCAAAATCTAAGGAAAATTTTCCCAAAAAGAATGCAACCGAGGAAAACCACATTCAGTTATATGTGCTCTTAGTGAAACCTAACGTGGGTGAGCTTCTGAGTGCATTGTATACTAAAGTGCTCATTTCCATCAGAAGATGAGTACCCCACATAGCTGCAAGAAAAATACAGAGTGGGAAAAAGTAAGACTGTTTTATTAGTTTACTGTGTAAAATGATTTAATTGGGTTTTCTAACCCAAACTGTGCACTGGCTAAAGTAAAAATTATGGGAATCATCAAGGTAACACAAAATCTCCTGCTCCAGCTGGGGTACTATGTGCACTGTACCTCTGTGTCAGGCCCAAGGAGCTTCCCTGTCACTTCCATCTGCGGTGGACACAAAATAAGGTGGGTGACCTCTATGACCACATTTTCTTTTTTTATATTTATTTATTTATTATGTATACAATGTTATGTCTGTGTGTATGCCTGCAGGCCAGAAGAGGGCACCAGACCTCATTACAGATGGTTGTGAGCCACCATGCGGTTGCCGGGACTCGAACTCAGGACCTTTGGAAGAGCAGGCAGTGCTCTAACCACTGAGCCATCTCTCCAGCCCCCTATGACCACATTTTCCACACATCTGAAAGCTAAGCACAGTTTTCTCTCCTGAAGATACATCCAACTGTTGGGTTTATGATGCTTTCCACCAGGAAAAGTGCAGAGAAGCTACGGTGGACGCAGATATGAAGAAAGGTATGTCTATATACTGAGGTTTCCACATATAGATAGAGGAGTGGGAGCATGATTAATAAAAACTCAGAGACAGGTATTAGGGTTCAACCTGAAGACCAGAAAAGGAAAGCAGTCAGTCACTGGCTCTGACCTTAACCTCAGTCCGAAAATAGTGATTCTGCCTCCAGGAAGTCTCAGAATGAGACTGTGACTGAGAGCTGTCTCCTCCCATTTTATAATCATCTCTAATTCTGGGATTAAGGGTATGCACCACGACTGTTTGGTTTCTATGGTAAACTAGTGTGGCTACTGGGATTAAAGGTGTGTGTCATTGTAACTACTGGGATTAAAGTATGTGTCATTTGCTGCATAGTCAGTAACACTGGACAGTGTGGCTGTTTTACTTTTCCAAGCTTTATTTTTAAAAATACAAATAAAAAAAAATAAAAAAAAAATAAAAAAATAAAAAAAAAATAAAATAAATAAATAAATAAATAAATAAATAAAATAAAAAAAATAAAAAAATAAAAATAAAAATACAAATAAAACGACACCACAGAAGTTTGTCTTAAGACCTAAAAAATTAGCTAAATGTGAAAACAGAAATTCTACTAATGAGGAGACCAAAAATAGTTCTCATGCACTAGTGTAAACTAAGAGATCCGTGGCCTGCCCTCAGTTCTCCACACCTGGTCAAGGGTAAGATATCCTTAGAGTTCACAATGGGAATTTTAATTTTGTGTTGGTTTTTATGATAAAATGTATGCATCACCCCATTGTGAAATACATCTAAATAACTACCTCTAAATGAAGCACAGCCACACAAACTCCCGCCAAAAGCTCTAACTCTTTAGGTGCAAGGTATGTAACTTGGACAGGAATTAGTTGGGAAAATAAGATAATACCTAATTTAAAGAGATGCTCACAGCAAGTTATGGGCAGAGAATATTCACTTACTAGGAATAGAAGTCAGTTAGCTATATAGCTGGCTCAGTGCATGGCATTCTGAAGGGCATTGCATCAATTCTGCACACCAACATAGCATTAAGCACTGAAGGGATCCGTGAATAGCAGTTAAGTTAGTACAAACATTGCCTGCAGCTTTATCCTGATAACTTACATGTTCACAGGTCGTGAAGGTTGGCCAGTTCTTTCACAGCCACTGTGCTTGGATAGCATTGCAGTATGGAACCTTTGCATATCATCTTTATATTTATAAATATCTTTAAATTGCAATGCAGTTAGCAATCTCTATCATTTGTATGCTAGATTTTCATGTAGATTGTTTTACCACTATTGGTGGTGGTGCTCTAGAGCAGTGGCTCTCCACCTTCTTAAAGCTGGGACCCTTTAATGTAGTTCCTTACGCTGTGGTGACCCCAAACCATATTTCACTGTGTACGGTTATTTTGTTTGTGTTTTAACAAACAGAGCTTGTCTGAAGATCGTAGTGCAAAGCTAAACCACTAGAACCCAGGGAGTGGGGGCTCACACCTTTAATCCCAGCACTAGGGAGGTAGATAGGACTAGACAGGACTATAAAGAGGGAGGAGTCAAGAGCACTGCAGTCTGAAGGTTTAGTGGAGACAGATACAGTCTGGAGATGCAGTCTGAGGACAGGATTGCCCCTCGGTTTGTGCACTGGTAGAAGTAAAAACTCTCTAGTGGCTGGCACTCTGCTTCTCTGATCTTCAGCATTAACACCCAGTATCTGACTCTCAGTTTTTATTATTAATAAGAATTAGAATTCATGCTACATCATTGCTACTTCATAACTACAATTTTGCTACTGTTAAGGATTGTGAAGAAAATATCTGATATGTGGGATATCTGAGATGTGTCCCCTGTGAAAGGGTCATTCAGCCCCAGGAGGTCATGACCCATGGGCTTTGAACCACAAGCTGTAATCTTGTAAAGCAGCCCTCTACCACTGAGCTACACTCACCTGCCGCACTTATTCTTATTTTCTTTCTTTTTTTTTTTTTTGGTTTTTCGAGACACGGTTTCTCTGTGGCTTTGGAGCCTATCCTGGAACTAGCTTTGTAGACCAGGCTGGTCTTGAACTCACAGAGACTGCCTCTGCCTCCCGAGTGCTGGAATTAAAGGCGTGCGCCACCACCGCCCGGCTTTCTTTCTTTTTTTTTTTTTTTTTTTTTTTTTTTTGCCTGTCCTGGAACTTGCTCTGTAGACCAGGTTGGCCTCAAACTCACAGAGATCCACCTGCCTCTGCCTCCCAAGTGCTTGGATTAAAGGCATGCACTACCACTACCAGGCTCCTATTCTTATTTCCAGGGGCAAAATCATTCAGGTTTTGTAATCTCAGGGGATTATGCGGAACAACTTCTACTGTTCCACACAGTAGTACAATGATTACAGTTAACAAAAATTTAGTGAAATGTTTCCAAGTCAATAGCAGAGAGGATTTTGAAAGTTCCTGGCACAAACAAAAAAATATTGGAGGTGATAGACACACCAGTTACCGTGACATGATCATTAACACTGTGTACATGCATTGAGATAGCTCACAATACCCCATGCTATAACTCCTATGTAGCAAATAAAATCAAATATAGCCAAGAGTGGTCATATATATCTCAAACCCAATATTTGGGAGGCAGAAGAAGGTGTATCTTAGTTCCAGGTCAGCCAGAACTACAACAATGAGACTCTTGTCCAAATAAATAAACTGCAACTATAAGGCTAGTGGAAGGGTTTCAAACTGAAAGACGGTTGACGTCTGCAAACAAACTGGGGCAAAATGAGTATAGCATCCCATTAACAGGCTCATCCAAGCAGTGGTTCCCCAGCCTCTGGGGTCCTTCAATTCTCCTCTCCTGCATCCTTAATCTTCCATGGATATAACAGCACAGTTTAGCCCTAAGTTTAGGCAAGCAATAACGACAGTGACTTAGATTCAGCACTCACACAAGTAACAAAAGTTCAGAAAACAAGTGTCCGTCCAAAAATGAAAGACAGACAGACAGGCCTTCCAAGAATGAGACGACTTGAGGGAAATGGGTCATATCTGAAGGACAGATAAACAATAAGCAGGGCAGGCATGAGATGTAACTCTGATGTCAACGTGCCTGGGCACCTGGAAGAGGAGAAGGGAGTTAGGGGCTGGAGGAAGGAAGAGGAGGAAAAGGGGAAGAAGGGGAAAGAGGAGGAGGAGGAAGACATAGCCTTATGAATCTCCACATGGTCTATTCAGAGTCAAAAAAATAAAGTAGGCAAGGCATGGTGGTGTATGCCTTTAATCGCAGCACTTGGAGGTGGCAGTGGGTGTCAGGCATAATTTTGCTGGAAGATTCTGAAGACCATGACACAAGTATCTCTAGGAGCCAGGCTACTAAGTATTTAAGTGCACTATAAGATTCATTTGTAACTTCCCAGCTACTGACTTTGATCACTAAACTAAGGAGACACATATCCACTGAGCCACTTTTCAGGTTCTTTCACTCACACGGGCTTAATGAACATGCATAGAGCCAGCAATGCATTTTTAAGACTTTCTTCAGGTGAGGCAAAATACTGTTAAGAGATGAAGATGATGAGCAAGGAAATGGGGGAGGAGACTCTTGATGACTGAGAAACAATTTTATCATTATTTCAAAATTAATCTTAAATTTGTAAAAGATATTTTAAGGAAGAAAGAGCTCAATGAACTAAATTGCTCTAAATGTATATTCTGATATGCATATGAAAGTAATGTGGTCCTCTCAATGATGTTTTCTTCATTTTACTGGCACACCTACAGGTTTCTTACTCTCTTCTTTTAGTCTTTAAAACCAAATCTCACTTCAAAGTGTGATGTAGTCCCTTCTACTGCTAAATTATATAGAAGACAATTTTAATTATGTTGTCCTGTAGACAGAGCAAGGGTATCATTTGCTAAAAGTAATGGAGAAACTCGGGCACTTTGAGGACTCCTCAGAATAGCTACCTTACTTCCTTTGGAGGTGAATGGTAAAAGAGAAAGCATCAACTAAGGCCTGTTAAAAATCCGTAACCCTGGCATGCATGCTTCTTAGGTTTCATCAACTGTGACATGGAGAAAATGAATTTAGAATATAAGAATATAAGTGGTCCTTCTGAGTGATGCGTAGTTGTTGTGCCAGGACTACTAATTTCTAATAGGCCTCTGCTGTCGCTTCCCCTGACCCTAGTTATCCTCTTCAGGGAGAAGGCAGGTGAGATTCATCTTGATTCACCCTGCTGTCGACCAAATGTGGAAAATTCTTTAAACACAGCTACTTTTCCATTTTGTCTACACACTGAAATCATCTGAGGAACATCCAAAACTTTAAACGCTCAAGTCACACCCCAACCATGCACATCATAATATCTAAGGGGTGGGTGGGGCCAGTCACCTATACTTTAAAAAGTGTCCAATATGGTCCAAGATGAAGCCAAGATTGATACCTGCTATGCTGGATCGCCCCTCTTGATTGCGAGTGATTTTTGCCGTAAGTGAAATCAGAAAAGCCAACCTGGAGCAAGTCAGAACCACAGCCATGCTCAGAAGGTACAGTGGGATCCCAAACACGGGGACAGCACAAGTGCTGCGCTGAGCTCCACCAAGGGTTACCCCGCGCCTCACTGGAGGACCATCTTTCAAACAGCTTGCCCTTCCAGCAAAAATAAGTCGGCTAATTTTAAAGGTACCATTGTCTGTGACTGGTATTGCTTTACGTACATCCCTGCAAACAAAGCATTTTGTAGGGCAACAGGATAAAGTTTATCAAGAACTGGACTCCACAAGCTCAAATCCATGCTCGACCGCAGACAGAGATGGATGGACTTAAGCAAAGAAATATTTATCTGTGCAAGAACGTATTACTTTGCCTTGGAATTGGAATTCGATAACGATTGGCATTACTGATAAAGCTCATAATGATTTTTAACATGAATAGAAAATTATTCAACCTCATCGTTTGGGCAATGCTGCTTCTCGGTCTCTCATTGAGCACTTGTGTGAGGATATAGGACTTGCTTTTCCTAATCGTATCCTGATTCAGATTCTTCTACCATTGCACACATTTATGATGATGCATTGACAGGATAATATGGAAAATGAGACCCTAAGGGATTCACACAAGGGATTAATCATACCTCTGTTGGTATGCTTATTGCAATCATTCTTATGCCTTTCTATTTCTGATGATGTATCAGTTTGTTTCAAATGCGGAAAATTCATACTTTTACTATTACTATACATATTAATAGTTTCACTATTATTTACTTATTAATAATTAATTATTAATAATTAATTTATTATTAATTATTTACTATTAATATACATATTAATAATTTTACTATTATTTACTTATTAATAATTAATTATTGATAATTAATTTATTATTAATTATTTACTATTAATATACATATTAATAATTTTACTATGCATATTAATACTCCTTTTACCACAAATAAAAATCAAAAAAAAAGGAAAATAATGAATGCACCAAACTACCTTAGAGTGCAGGCTACTCGTGGTATAAATGAGACAAAGTCGGGAAACGGTTGCATGAGAAAACAAGCAAACTCTGCCTATTTCTCACATGTTCTCTCAGAATCTATACCATGGATAAAGAATTTGTTTTGAGCGCAGTTGCTCACACTGTTAAAAAGGAGTGCTTTGCTTCTGTATACTTTTTGCATTGTATCTTTGTACTTATTTTCACTTTTATTACTGATTAATTGAGGTATTGTTTCTAGGAAGGAGAAGCAAGAGTACACACGTACATGAGTACAGAGGTTTCAGAGTTGAGGTATCACTTTTTAGTATGTATAAAACGGCATAGTAAATAAATCTTATTGTGCAGTTGTTCATACTATGCATCACTGTGTACTGATTTACAAGACAACCATACCAAGGGACCACAATGCAGTAGATGTTGAAAGGTGGTACCAGAACAGGGACCATAAAGAGTAAAAGTTAGGAAGGGATTTAAATTATAAACCAGATAAGTAATCTTCATTACAGGGTAATGGGACAAGCCAAATCCTCTCTGTACCTTGCTAATCCTAAAGCATTCAATAAAAACTCATAGGGTTCACATTTCTCTTTCTGATTTAGAAATGTGTGTGGAAATAATGAAGCCTTAAAATTCTTTGGTATCCAGAAGGCACCTAAGATATAGATACTTGGTAAAGAATTAAAGCTAATGTTGAAAAAGCTCTGAGATAGGGTGAGAAAGTACTTGTCTGTTTCTGGTCTTATATAGGGTTTATGAGCTTTACTATTTTCAAAGAAAAGCAAATGAAAATAACTAGCCACTGTGTCAAGAGAAAGTAGTGCCAGCTGCACAAGTAACGACCATGTATAAAAAATTCAAATATTTGGCTCTTTGTCAATGGGAGTACATGACATGTAACTCCAGCATACAGAGGCTGGGAGGAAAGCTGCTATGCATCAGTTGCCTCCCTGGGCTAAATAACAAAACAACAATAAAACAATTCCATTCAGGATAGCAAGGGCAGACCTAAAAATTTCAAGTCCTTTGCAGTAATAAAAGTACATTTGAGGTACCATTTTTGTTCCAATTTTCTTCTCCATTGTTGTGATTAAACTCTATCCAAAAGCAACTTAGATAATGAGATTTATCTGGTTGATATCCCTAGATCACAGTCCATCCTTGTGGGAGCTTAGGGTGGAAACTCAAGCTAATAAATGAAGACAATACATGGGGAAACATTGCTTCCTACCTTTCTCGTTTGTCTAAGCTAGTTCTCTTCTGCAGGTCCACTTGCTTAGAGATATTGTCAACTCAGTGGAAGAGCCTTCCCACACTTTAAATCAATACAATTTCTCTCAGATGCAGCAATTAGATGTTCTCATCTATGCACACCCTCAACTGATGCTTCTTCAGATAACCCTAGGCAATGTCATGTGGACAGGTGAGGCTAATTAGGAAAAAGGCAATAATATACAAGGAGGTTTTAAAGATCGAAAGTAAATGTATTAATCACATCCAATCACTTAAACAGCCAAAGCCCAAACAGCAACTGGAAAACACAGAAATGTCAGGGAATGGAAAGAGGAAGGCCTCTAAGAACAATAAATAAAAAAAACTAAAACCAACTCTCCACAGAAACTTCTCAAACCAACGAAAACATAAGGAACTTTTAACATGAAATTTTCTAGATACAAAATTGTTGAAGGCCGATCATTTTCCAGAGGAACAATCAGATGATAATAAAACTAACAATATAGATTGCAGCACTCAAAAAATGAGACATAAAGACATAGCCTACAAATATAGACTATAATTTTATAAACAGAAATGGCAGGATTCTAATCAAAATCAAACTACCAGAAATCAATGACGATAACTCATCCAGTACACCACATTCTTTGGAGAGATTCACTTGAAGCCTTCTGAGGTTTTAATTTTGTAGAAGATATTGTGACTACTAAAAGGATATCATTCAGCCAGGCAATGGTGGCGCACGCCTTTAATCCCTGCACTCGCAGAGGCAGGTGGTTCTCTGTGAGTTTGAGACCAGTCTGGTCTACAGAGCTAGTTCCAGGACAGGCTCCAAAGCCAGAGAAGCCCTGTCTCGAAAAACCAAAAAATAAAAAAGAAAAAGAAAAAAAAATAAAAGGATATCATTCTATTATGATAAAGAATAGGATGTCTGTTAGGGTCACTTAGACAACATTTTGCTTACTATTGTTATGTCCAGGTGGCATGCAATTATTGAGGAGGGGGCAGACCACTAAAATCTATTAAACCAGAAGCAAAGTTGATTCCAGAAAAAAAGGAAAAAACCTCCATGGGGCACACAAAGCTTATCAGTTATATCTGATCACCACCTGAGATTGGATTTCTATATCAGTGGTGATGGGAGATTTACAAACTACCCTATTTATAGCAAGAAGCAAGCATTATGCATGAACAAAAGAATTTTTATAACCTTGAGGTAAAGCTCAGGTACTAATTGCTTTGTTTGTTGTTACCATTTCCAATAACAGGGTTTTTCAGTGAAACTAGGGTTTGCCTATTGTTTCTGTCTGCCACTTCCTGGTGTTCTTTATTGAAGTTCTGTAATCCCTTGATACTGACAGTTTTGCATGTCAAGAAAGGGTATGGGACAATGCACAACAAAAAAGTCATGTACATCCCTTAATTTAAAAGTTAACTCAGCATTTCTAAAAACTGAAAAATGCAGCTGTTCTAGAATTATTATACTTTCATGGCACACAGGTTGTGAGCCTATAATGGCCCCTTGAGCACCATGTTAGAGGTCTTTGACTGAGAAGTGGGTCTTTTGGCTGGTTGTAAATCATGGTTGTCTCATTTGTTATAGGAA
The DNA here is from genome assembly GCF_037038515.1 of Microtus pennsylvanicus. NCBI lineage: Eukaryota > Metazoa > Chordata > Mammalia > Rodentia > Cricetidae > Microtus > Microtus pennsylvanicus. The sequence goes on from NW_027460985.1 coordinate 119,495, forward strand.
TGTACCTTAATGGCTTATTAATCTTGGTGAACAAACATTTGCATCTCATGATACTAATATCTAACAGGCATGGTTAGCATACTACTTATCTTTGGGGAATTTGGGATGCACCCCTCCCTTACTTAAATTCTACTGTGTGACTTAATGTCTCCTAAGAACTGGTAAATCCTTATACCATTAATGCTACTATCAATTATGCTCTACTTCAATTTAGCAGTGGAGTGCTACTCTACACAGGAGAAACCGTTTACAAGCTCCACAAAATTAACTACAAATGGATCCTAAACATAAATGTTAAAAGTGAAGAACTTCTGAAGATACTGTGGTCTCCGAGTTTGGAAAATATGGTGATATCTCTCCACATGCGGCAAAATAAGCACTACAGCCACCACCATTTGCAGCTGCCAATGCTCTGCTCAGTGCAGACAGAGCCCAGGCAGTGAAGTTATTCAGAGACTGCCATGGAGAGTTGCAAGGATCACTTAGGACTACTTACTTAGGATAAGGCAGGAACACACTAAACTCTTTGTCCACTGGCTCCCAACCAATCAGGGGAGGACTGTACAGATCAGCCGCACTCCTCAGCAGGTGGACAGTGGCCCCTGACCTGCCAAGCACAGCCACTGCAAACTCCCAGCACTCGGGAGCCAGAGGCAGGCGGATCTGAGTTCGAGTCCAGCCTGGTCTACAAGAGCTACTTCCAGGACAGGATCCAAAACCACAGGGAAACCTTGTCTCAAAAAACCAAAAATAAAAATAAAAATAAAAATAAAAACCGTGGGAAGAGCAGCCATGTGCATGAAGCCCAGCCACTTCTCCCCCCTGGGGACATTGGCCCCTTACTCACCTTGGCCCATCTGTGGAGAGCAACCCCTCATTCACCATGGTACAGCTGACAAACTCTCTCCCCACAAGGGAACCCAAGACACAGTGCACAAGAGAGACTGTGATTTCTTCAGGAAGCGATAAACCGGGAGTCCTTGCTCCCTGAAGAACCCATCCATTTGACTGGTGGAGGCTCTGATTGGTTAGTGAGGTCTGAGTGTCAGAATCAGGTGAGCAGAAGGTCCCAGCAATGGCTGCTAATCAGACCTATCCCAGATTGACTGTAGAACTAAGTCAAATTCAACAGCAAGTCTCTTGCTAATGTAAATCAATGGGTTGGGTTTTAAAAGGAAGTATACAAATTCAGAAAGGGGCTAATCAGACAATGTTGCACAAGAGAAACATTGGGTAAACCAAGAACATTTTAAACAAAGTCCACAGTGGTGTTGGAACTGATAACCATAGTTTTCACCCTTCTGTGAAAAGTCTTGGGTTCTGAGGACCCAGACCAGCAATGGAAGAGGTTGCTCAGCTTCCATGTAAAATGTTAGTCACTGAGTGCTGTAATCTAACACATGGAGTTGCATTCAATTGTCTGTTTCTCAAACATCTCAGCTGACTTAACTTTATCAATCAGGATTGTACATATCTGCATAGATCTGCTCATTGGAAACTGAATACTCAGTCGTTCAAGCTCCCCTCCCTAAATTGCACACCCACGGATTCTGTCTGTCTTCACTCACATGGAAGGAATTAATACATGCAGGGAAATTATAGAGAAAGTCACTCATCATGCCCCATCAGTCAGTCCTTCTTTAAAATGGAGACCCCTGCAGCTCACTGCCTTCAAGTTCAGACTGTGACCTGGCTATTATCTCTTCTCAGAGCAGTGTTCCTCCTCTTCTGGTCTGAATGGAGAAGCCAGGCTCCATAAACAAATCCTTTCTCTGTTCTGCAATGGACAGTCCACTATGTACTCAAACTGGCAATTTCAGAATGTTGTGGTGCTGCAGACATGCAATCCAAGGTTTAGAGTGTTTAGGCAAGAAGACAAGAAGGGCAATGCCTTGTGGGGCTACAGACAGGGTTCAAATAGACTTCAATCAACATAGGAGACCTTGACTCAAAATTTCTTTTCATAAAGACTAGAAATGCCAATGTTCTAGAATTAATATACCTTTATGGCACAACAGGACTTAATGGGGTTGTGACACTGGCATGGTCTCTTGAGCAGCATTAAAAGGATGGTTTTTTAATGGAGGAATGGGTGTTTCTGCTGTTTGTAACACAGGGCTGTCGCCTTTGTTTTGGGAATGCAGCTGGTTAATCCTAGGGAACAAACATTTATATCTTATACTAATCTCTAACATGTGCAGTTACCATACCATTAACCTTTGGAGGATTTGGGATGCAACTCTCCCTTATATAAATTCTACTTTGTGACGTAATATTTTCTAAGAATTTATACCATCAATCCTAGTCTTATCACAGTAACAGTGGAGTGCTACTCTATAAAGGAACTACTGTTTACAAGCTCCACAGAATTAACTACAGATGGATAGTAAACCTAAATGTTAAATGTTCAAAGTACAAAACTTCTGGAAGATACTAGAGGGACCAGGGCTCTCCGACCTTGGCAAATCTGTGTTACACGGGGCTGATTTCATAAAGGATATTTCAAAGCACAGTCCCGCTCCCTGTGCTCTGCACAGATGCAGTCAGGAGAGTGCCAGTCGGCCCAAGAGATACAAAGAACATGCAGGACCACTCAGATCATGCTGGAGCACACTGGCTGATGCAGGACCAGGCAAGAATATAAAGAAATCTGCATCTGATCACTAACTACCACATAGCCAGGGGAAGATGAACCACACTGGCTCTTGTAGCTCAGCACCAGAGAATTTATACATAAAAATCGTAAGATTATTCAGGAATTCCATGGGTACGATTCAGATAAAACTCTGACAATTACTGCCCTAAGCTTCACTGAGCTCAAGAGTATATTGCTGAGCTTCAAGACCTGACAGCCAGCCATCCAGAACTGTAAAATGTGTCATTGCACAATTTAGCCACATGGTGGCAGCACGCGTCTACTATACTGTCGCCCGGCAAGAGACTCAAAGAAGTAGGAGTCTGAGAAGACTAAAAGAAATAGTGACTAGGCAAAAATGCTACATTCAGGGAACAAACACTATAGAAGTCCATAGGACAATGAGAGGAACTGCATCCCAGGAAGCCTGTAGCCAGGTGATAAGGCTAAAAGAGAGACTGTTCACTCAGGCCTTATCACCACCTAAGACTCTCTCCACTGAAAGTCTAAGCTATGATGAAGAGAGCCTGGACCTTACAGCCCTCTCCTACTTATCACTTTTTCCTGTTTCTGGTCTGCCTGGTCCCACAGAAAACAAGAAATGCTTCTGTTTGGTTTTAATTTTCTGATCACCCAGATGTTTTAAATGAGCAAAGCATTCTGAACTCTTAAGTCATCAGCTTCAGTCAAACATTTCTTCTCAGGTAATCCACATTTTAACAAAAGAAGCTAGGAGCAGGCATCCTGGCTTTTGTTAAGGGCAGAGGCAGCTTTTCTGCATTGCTACATGATCAGCTCGGACCGGGCTAATGGCTTTTGTGCCATTTCAAGTCCTTTGCAGTAATAAAAGTACATTTGAGGTACCATTTTTGTTCCAATTTTCTTCTCCATTGTTGTGATTAAACTCTATCCAAAAGCATCTTAGATAATGAGATTTATCTGGTTGATATCCCTAGATCACAGTCCATCCTTGTGGGAGCTTAGGGTGGAAACTCAAGCTAATAAATGAAGACAATACATGGGGAAACATTGCTTCCTACCTTTCTCGTTTGTCTAAGCTAGTTCTCTTCTGCAGGTCCACTTGCTTAGAGATATTGTCAACTCAGTGGAAGAGCCTTCCCACACTTTAAATCAATACAATTTCTCTCAGATGCAGCAATTAGATGTTCTCATCTATGCACACCCTCAACTGATGCTTCTTCAGATAACCCTAGGCAATGTCATGTGGACAGGTGAGGCTAATTAGGAAAAAGGCAATAATATACAAGGAGGTTTTAAAGATCGAAAGTAAATGTATTAATCACATCCAATCACTTAAACAGCCAAAGCCCAAACAGCAACTGGAAAACACAGAAATGTCAGGGAATGGAAAGAGGAAGGCCTCTAAGAACAATAAATAAAAAAAACTAAAACCAACTCTCCACAGAAACTTCTCAAACCAACGAAAACATAAGGAACTTTTAACATGAAATTTTCTAGATACAAAATTGTTGAAGGCCGATCATTTTCCAGAGGAACAATCAGATGATAATAAAACTAACAATATAGATTGCAGCACTCAAAAAATGAGACATAAAGACATAGCCTACAAATATAGACTATAATTTTATAAACAGAAATGGCAGGATTCTAATCAAAATCAAACTACCAGAAATCAATGACGATAACTCATCCAGTACACCACATTCTTTGGAGAGATTCACTTGAAGCCTTCTGAGGTTTTAATTTTGTAGAAGATATTGTGACTACTAAAAGGATATCATTCAGCCAGGCAATGGTGGCGCACGCCTTTAATCCCTGCACTCGCAGAGGCAGGTGGTTCTCTGTGAGTTTGAGACCAGTCTGGTCTACAGAGCTAGTTCCAGGACAGGCTCCAAAGCCAGAGAAGCCCTGTCTCGAAAAACCAAAAAATAAAAAAGAAAAAGAAAAAAAAATAAAAGGATATCATTCTATTATGATAAAGAATAGGATGTCTGTTAGGGTCACTTAGACAACATTTTGCTTACTATTGTTATGTCCAGGTGGCATGCAATTATTGAGGAGGGGGCAGACCACTAAAATCTATTAAACCAGAAGCAAAGTTGATTCCAGAAAAAAAGGAAAAAACCTCCATGGGGCACACAAAGCTTATCAGTTATATCTGATCACCACCTGAGATTGGATTTCTATATCAGTGGTGATGGGAGATTTACAAACTACCCTATTTATAGCAAGAAGCAAGCATTATGCATGAACAAAAGAATTTTTATAACCTTGAGGTAAAGCTCAGGTACTAATTGCTTTGTTTGTTGTTACCATTTCCAATAACAGGGTTTTTCAGTGAAACTAGGGTTTGCCTATTGTTTCTGTCTGCCACTTCCTGGTGTTCTTTATTGAAGTTCTGTAATCCCTTGATACTGACAGTTTTGCATGTCAAGAAAGGGTATGGGACAATGCACAACAAAAAAGTCATGTACATCCCTTAATTTAAAAGTTAACTCAGCATTTCTAAAAACTGAAAAATGCAGCTGTTCTAGAATTATTATACTTTCATGGCACACAGGTTGTGAGCCTATAATGGCCCCTTGAGCACCATGTTAGAGGTCTTTGACTGAGAAGTGGGTCTTTTGGCTGGTTGTAAATCATGGTTGTCTCATTTGTTATAGGAATGTACCTTAATGGCTTATTAATCTTGGTGAACAAACATTTGCATCTCATGATACTAATATCTAACAGGCATGGTTAGCATACTACTTATCTTTGGGGAATTTGGGATGCACCCCTCCCTTACTTAAATTCTACTGTGTGACTTAATGTCTCCTAAGAACTGGTAAATCCTTATACCATTAATGCTACTATCAATTATGCTCTACTTCAATTTAGCAGTGGAGTGCTACTCTACACAGGAGAAACCGTTTACAAGCTCCACAAAATTAACTACAAATGGATCCTAAACATAAATGTTAAAAGTGAAGAACTTCTGAAGATACTGTGGTCTCCGAGTTTGGAAAATATGGTGATATCTCTCCACATGCGGCAAAATAAGCACTACAGCCACCACCATTTGCAGCTGCCAATGCTCTGCTCAGTGCAGACAGAGCCCAGGCAGTGAAGTTATTCAGAGACTGCCATGGAGAGTTGCAAGGATCACTTAGGACTACTTACTTAGGATAAGGCAGGAACACACTAAACTCTTTGTCCACTGGCTCCCAACCAATCAGGGGAGGACTGTACAGATCAGCCGCACTCCTCAGCAGGTGGACAGTGGCCCCTGACCTGCCAAGCACAGCCACTGCAAACTCCCAGCACTCGGGAGCCAGAGGCAGGCGGATCTGAGTTCGAGTCCAGCCTGGTCTACAAGAGCTACTTCCAGGACAGGATCCAAAACCACAGGGAAACCTTGTCTCAAAAAACCAAAAATAAAAATAAAAATAAAAATAAAAACCGTGGGAAGAGCAGCCATGTGCATGAAGCCCAGCCACTTCTCCCCCCTGGGGACATTGGCCCCTTACTCACCTTGGCCCATCTGTGGAGAGCAACCCCTCATTCACCATGGTACAGCTGACAAACTCTCTCCCCACAAGGGAACCCAAGACACAGTGCACAAGAGAGACTGTGATTTCTTCAGGAAGCGATAAACCGGGAGTCCTTGCTCCCTGAAGAACCCATCCATTTGACTGGTGGAGGCTCTGATTGGTTAGTGAGGTCTGAGTGTCAGAATCAGGTGAGCAGAAGGTCCCAGCAATGGCTGCTAATCAGACCTATCCCAGATTGACTGTAGAACTAAGTCAAATTCAACAGCAAGTCTCTTGCTAATGTAAATCAATGGGTTGGGTTTTAAAAGGAAGTATACAAATTCAGAAAGGGGCTAATCAGACAATGTTGCACAAGAGAAACATTGGGTAAACCAAGAACATTTTAAACAAAGTCCACAGTGGTGTTGGAACTGATAACCATAGTTTTCACCCTTCTGTGAAAAGTCTTGGGTTCTGAGGACCCAGACCAGCAATGGAAGAGGTTGCTCAGCTTCCATGTAAAATGTTAGTCACTGAGTGCTGTAATCTAACACATGGAGTTGCATTCAATTGTCTGTTTCTCAAACATCTCAGCTGACTTAACTTTATCAATCAGGATTGTACATATCTGCATAGATCTGCTCATTGGAAACTGAATACTCAGTCGTTCAAGCTCCCCTCCCTAAATTGCACACCCACGGATTCTGTCTGTCTTCACTCACATGGAAGGAATTAATACATGCAGGGAAATTATAGAGAAAGTCACTCATCATGCCCCATCAGTCAGTCCTTCTTTAAAATGGAGACCCCTGCAGCTCACTGCCTTCAAGTTCAGACTGTGACCTGGCTATTATCTCTTCTCAGAGCAGTGTTCCTCCTCTTCTGGTCTGAATGGAGAAGCCAGGCTCCATAAACAAATCCTTTCTCTGTTCTGCAATGGACAGTCCACTATGTACTCAAACTGGCAATTTCAGAATGTTGTGGTGCTGCAGACATGCAATCCAAGGTTTAGAGTGTTTAGGCAAGAAGACAAGAAGGGCAATGCCTTGTGGGGCTACAGACAGGGTTCAAATAGACTTCAATCAACATAGGAGACCTTGACTCAAAATTTCTTTTCATAAAGACTAGAAATGCCAATGTTCTAGAATTAATATACCTTTATGGCACAACAGGACTTAATGGGGTTGTGACACTGGCATGGTCTCTTGAGCAGCATTAAAAGGATGGTTTTTTAATGGAGGAATGGGTGTTTCTGCTGTTTGTAACACAGGGCTGTCGCCTTTGTTTTGGGAATGCAGCTGGTTAATCCTAGGGAACAAACATTTATATCTTATACTAATCTCTAACATGTGCAGTTACCATACCATTAACCTTTGGAGGATTTGGGATGCAACTCTCCCTTATATAAATTCTACTTTGTGACGTAATATTTTCTAAGAATTTATACCATCAATCCTAGTCTTATCACAGTAACAGTGGAGTGCTACTCTATAAAGGAACTACTGTTTACAAGCTCCACAGAATTAACTACAGATGGATAGTAAACCTAAATGTTAAATGTTCAAAGTACAAAACTTCTGGAAGATACTAGAGGGACCAGGGCTCTCCGACCTTGGCAAATCTGTGTTACACGGGGCTGATTTCATAAAGGATATTTCAAAGCACAGTCCCGCTCCCTGTGCTCTGCACAGATGCAGTCAGGAGAGTGCCAGTCGGCCCAAGAGATACAAAGAACATGCAGGACCACTCAGATCATGCTGGAGCACACTGGCTGATGCAGGACCAGGCAAGAATATAAAGAAATCTGCATCTGATCACTAACTACCACATAGCCAGGGGAAGATGAACCACACTGGCTCTTGTAGCTCAGCACCAGAGAATTTATACATAAAAATCGTAAGATTATTCAGGAATTCCATGGGTACGATTCAGATAAAACTCTGACAATTACTGCCCTAAGCTTCACTGAGCTCAAGAGTATATTGCTGAGCTTCAAGACCTGACAGCCAGCCATCCAGAACTGTAAAATGTGTCATTGCACAATTTAGCCACATGGTGGCAGCACGCGTCTACTATACTGTCGCCCGGCAAGAGACTCAAAGAAGTAGGAGTCTGAGAAGACTAAAAGAAATAGTGACTAGGCAAAAATGCTACATTCAGGGAACAAACACTATAGAAGTCCATAGGACAATGAGAGGAACTGCATCCCAGGAAGCCTGTAGCCAGGTGATAAGGCTAAAAGAGAGACTGTTCACTCAGGCCTTATCACCACCTAAGACTCTCTCCACTGAAAGTCTAAGCTATGATGAAGAGAGCCTGGACCTTACAGCCCTCTCCTACTTATCACTTTTTCCTGTTTCTGGTCTGCCTGGTCCCACAGAAAACAAGAAATGCTTCTGTTTGGTTTTAATTTTCTGATCACCCAGATGTTTTAAATGAGCAAAGCATTCTGAACTCTTAAGTCATCAGCTTCAGTCAAACATTTCTTCTCAGGTAATCCACATTTTAACAAAAGAAGCTAGGAGCAGGCATCCTGGCTTTTGTTAAGGGCAGAGGCAGCTTTTCTGCATTGCTACATGATCAGCTCGGACCGGGCTAATGGCTTTTGTGCCATTTCAAGTCCTTTGCAGTAATAAAAGTACATTTGAGGTACCATTTTTGTTCCAATTTTCTTCTCCATTGTTGTGATTAAACTCTATCCAAAAGCATCTTAGATAATGAGATTTATCTGGTTGATATCCCTAGATCACAGTCCATCCTTGTGGGAGCTTAGGGTGGAAACTCAAGCTAATAAATGAAGACAATACATGGGGAAACATTGCTTCCTACCTTTCTCGTTTGTCTAAGCTAGTTCTCTTCTGCAGGTCCACTTGCTTAGAGATATTGTCAACTCAGTGGAAGAGCCTTCCCACACTTTAAATCAATACAATTTCTCTCAGATGCAGCAATTAGATGTTCTCATCTATGCACACCCTCAACTGATGCTTCTTCAGATAACCCTAGGCAATGTCATGTGGACAGGTGAGGCTAATTAGGAAAAAGGCAATAATATACAAGGAGGTTTTAAAGATCGAAAGTAAATGTATTAATCACATCCAATCACTTAAACAGCCAAAGCCCAAACAGCAACTGGAAAACACAGAAATGTCAGGGAATGGAAAGAGGAAGGCCTCTAAGAACAATAAATAAAAAAAACTAAAACCAACTCTCCACAGAAACTTCTCAAACCAACGAAAACATAAGGAACTTTTAACATGAAATTTTCTAGATACAAAATTGTTGAAGGCCGATCATTTTCCAGAGGAACAATCAGATGATAATAAAACTAACAATATAGATTGCAGCACTCAAAAAATGAGACATAAAGACATAGCCTACAAATATAGACTATAATTTTATAAACAGAAATGGCAGGATTCTAATCAAAATCAAACTACCAGAAATCAATGACGATAACTCATCCAGTACACCACATTCTTTGGAGAGATTCACTTGAAGCCTTCTGAGGTTTTAATTTTGTAGAAGATATTGTGACTACTAAAAGGATATCATTCAGCCAGGCAATGGTGGCGCACGCCTTTAATCCCTGCACTCGCAGAGGCAGGTGGTTCTCTGTGAGTTTGAGACCAGTCTGGTCTACAGAGCTAGTTCCAGGACAGGCTCCAAAGCCAGAGAAGCCCTGTCTCGAAAAACCAAAAAATAAAAAAGAAAAAGAAAAAAAAATAAAAGGATATCATTCTATTATGATAAAGAATAGGATGTCTGTTAGGGTCACTTAGACAACATTTTGCTTACTATTGTTATGTCCAGGTGGCATGCAATTATTGAGGAGGGGGCAGACCACTAAAATCTATTAAACCAGAAGCAAAGTTGATTCCAGAAAAAAAGGAAAAAACCTCCATGGGGCACACAAAGCTTATCAGTTATATCTGATCACCACCTGAGATTGGATTTCTATATCAGTGGTGATGGGAGATTTACAAACTACCCTATTTATAGCAAGAAGCAAGCATTATGCATGAACAAAAGAATTTTTATAACCTTGAGGTAAAGCTCAGGTACTAATTGCTTTGTTTGTTGTTACCATTTCCAATAACAGGGTTTTTCAGTGAAACTAGGGTTTGCCTATTGTTTCTGTCTGCCACTTCCTGGTGTTCTTTATTGAAGTTCTGTAATCCCTTGATACTGACAGTTTTGCATGTCAAGAAAGGGTATGGGACAATGCACAACAAAAAAGTCATGTACATCCCTTAATTTAAAAGTTAACTCAGCATTTCTAAAAACTGAAAAATGCAGCTGTTCTAGAATTATTATACTTTCATGGCACACAGGTTGTGAGCCTATAATGGCCCCTTGAGCACCATGTTAGAGGTCTTTGACTGAGAAGTGGGTCTTTTGGCTGGTTGTAAATCATGGTTGTCTCATTTGTTATAGGAATGTACCTTAATGGCTTATTAATCTTGGTGAACAAACATTTGCATCTCATGATACTAATATCTAACAGGCATGGTTAGCATACTACTTATCTTTGGGGAATTTGGGATGCACCCCTCCCTTACTTAAATTCTACTGTGTGACTTAATGTCTCCTAAGAACTGGTAAATCCTTATACCATTAATGCTACTATCAATTATGCTCTACTTCAATTTAGCAGTGGAGTGCTACTCTACACAGGAGAAACCGTTTACAAGCTCCACAAAATTAACTACAAATGGATCCTAAACATAAATGTTAAAAGTGAAGAACTTCTGAAGATACTGTGGTCTCCGAGTTTGGAAAATATGGTGATATCTCTCCACATGCGGCAAAATAAGCACTACAGCCACCACCATTTGCAGCTGCCAATGCTCTGCTCAGTGCAGACAGAGCCCAGGCAGTGAAGTTATTCAGAGACTGCCATGGAGAGTTGCAAGGATCACTTAGGACTACTTACTTAGGATAAGGCAGGAACACACTAAACTCTTTGTCCACTGGCTCCCAACCAATCAGGGGAGGACTGTACAGATCAGCCGCACTCCTCAGCAGGTGGACAGTGGCCCCTGACCTGCCAAGCACAGCCACTGCAAACTCCCAGCACTCGGGAGCCAGAGGCAGGCGGATCTGAGTTCGAGTCCAGCCTGGTCTACAAGAGCTACTTCCAGGACAGGATCCAAAACCACAGGGAAACCTTGTCTCAAAAAACCAAAAATAAAAATAAAAATAAAAATAAAAACCGTGGGAAGAGCAGCCATGTGCATGAAGCCCAGCCACTTCTCCCCCCTGGGGACATTGGCCCCTTACTCACCTTGGCCCATCTGTGGAGAGCAACCCCTCATTCACCATGGTACAGCTGACAAACTCTCTCCCCACAAGGGAACCCAAGACACAGTGCACAAGAGAGACTGTGATTTCTTCAGGAAGCGATAAACCGGGAGTCCTTGCTCCCTGAAGAACCCATCCATTTGACTGGTGGAGGCTCTGATTGGTTAGTGAGGTCTGAGTGTCAGAATCAGGTGAGCAGAAGGTCCCAGCAATGGCTGCTAATCAGACCTATCCCAGATTGACTGTAGAACTAAGTCAAATTCAACAGCAAGTCTCTTGCTAATGTAAATCAATGGGTTGGGTTTTAAAAGGAAGTATACAAATTCAGAAAGGGGCTAATCAGACAATGTTGCACAAGAGAAACATTGGGTAAACCAAGAACATTTTAAACAAAGTCCACAGTGGTGTTGGAACTGATAACCATAGTTTTCACCCTTCTGTGAAAAGTCTTGGGTTCTGAGGACCCAGACCAGCAATGGAAGAGGTTGCTCAGCTTCCATGTAAAATGTTAGTCACTGAGTGCTGTAATCTAACACATGGAGTTGCATTCAATTGTCTGTTTCTCAAACATCTCAGCTGACTTAACTTTATCAATCAGGATTGTACATATCTGCATAGATCTGCTCATTGGAAACTGAATACTCAGTCGTTCAAGCTCCCCTCCCTAAATTGCACACCCACGGATTCTGTCTGTCTTCACTCACATGGAAGGAATTAATACATGCAGGGAAATTATAGAGAAAGTCACTCATCATGCCCCATCAGTCAGTCCTTCTTTAAAATGGAGACCCCTGCAGCTCACTGCCTTCAAGTTCAGACTGTGACCTGGCTATTATCTCTTCTCAGAGCAGTGTTCCTCCTCTTCTGGTCTGAATGGAGAAGCCAGGCTCCATAAACAAATCCTTTCTCTGTTCTGCAATGGACAGTCCACTATGTACTCAAACTGGCAATTTCAGAATGTTGTGGTGCTGCAGACATGCAATCCAAGGTTTAGAGTGTTTAGGCAAGAAGACAAGAAGGGCAATGCCTTGTGGGGCTACAGACAGGGTTCAAATAGACTTCAATCAACATAGGAGACCTTGACTCAAAATTTCTTTTCATAAAGACTAGAAATGCCAATGTTCTAGAATTAATATACCTTTATGGCACAACAGGACTTAATGGGGTTGTGACACTGGCATGGTCTCTTGAGCAGCATTAAAAGGATGGTTTTTTAATGGAGGAATGGGTGTTTCTGCTGTTTGTAACACAGGGCTGTCGCCTTTGTTTTGGGAATGCAGCTGGTTAATCCTAGGGAACAAACATTTATATCTTATACTAATCTCTAACATGTGCAGTTACCATACCATTAACCTTTGGAGGATTTGGGATGCAACTCTCCCTTATATAAATTCTACTTTGTGACGTAATATTTTCTAAGAATTTATACCATCAATCCTAGTCTTATCACAGTAACAGTGGAGTGCTACTCTATAAAGGAACTACTGTTTACAAGCTCCACAGAATTAACTACAGATGGATAGTAAACCTAAATGTTAAATGTTCAAAGTACAAAACTTCTGGAAGATACTAGAGGGACCAGGGCTCTCCGACCTTGGCAAATCTGTGTTACACGGGGCTGATTTCATAAAGGATATTTCAAAGCACAGTCCCGCTCCCTGTGCTCTGCACAGATGCAGTCAGGAGAGTGCCAGTCGGCCCAAGAGATACAAAGAACATGCAGGACCACTCAGATCATGCTGGAGCACACTGGCTGATGCAGGACCAGGCAAGAATATAAAGAAATCTGCATCTGATCACTAACTACCACATAGCCAGGGGAAGATGAACCACACTGGCTCTTGTAGCTCAGCACCAGAGAATTTATACATAAAAATCGTAAGATTATTCAGGAATTCCATGGGTACGATTCAGATAAAACTCTGACAATTACTGCCCTAAGCTTCACTGAGCTCAAGAGTATATTGCTGAGCTTCAAGACCTGACAGCCAGCCATCCAGAACTGTAAAATGTGTCATTGCACAATTTAGCCACATGGTGGCAGCACGCGTCTACTATACTGTCGCCCGGCAAGAGACTCAAAGAAGTAGGAGTCTGAGAAGACTAAAAGAAATAGTGACTAGGCAAAAATGCTACATTCAGGGAACAAACACTATAGAAGTCCATAGGACAATGAGAGGAACTGCATCCCAGGAAGCCTGTAGCCAGGTGATAAGGCTAAAAGAGAGACTGTTCACTCAGGCCTTATCACCACCTAAGACTCTCTCCACTGAAAGTCTAAGCTATGATGAAGAGAGCCTGGACCTTACAGCCCTCTCCTACTTATCACTTTTTCCTGTTTCTGGTCTGCCTGGTCCCACAGAAAACAAGAAATGCTTCTGTTTGGTTTTAATTTTCTGATCACCCAGATGTTTTAAATGAGCAAAGCATTCTGAACTCTTAAGTCATCAGCTTCAGTCAAACATTTCTTCTCAGGTAATCCACATTTTAACAAAAGAAGCTAGGAGCAGGCATCCTGGCTTTTGTTAAGGGCAGAGGCAGCTTTTCTGCATTGCTACATGATCAGCTCGGACCGGGCTAATGGCTTTTGTGCCATTTCAAGTCCTTTGCAGTAATAAAAGTACATTTGAGGTACCATTTTTGTTCCAATTTTCTTCTCCATTGTTGTGATTAAACTCTATCCAAAAGCATCTTAGATAATGAGATTTATCTGGTTGATATCCCTAGATCACAGTCCATCCTTGTGGGAGCTTAGGGTGGAAACTCAAGCTAATAAATGAAGACAATACATGGGGAAACATTGCTTCCTACCTTTCTCGTTTGTCTAAGCTAGTTCTCTTCTGCAGGTCCACTTGCTTAGAGATATTGTCAACTCAGTGGAAGAGCCTTCCCACACTTTAAATCAATACAATTTCTCTCAGATGCAGCAATTAGATGTTCTCATCTATGCACACCCTCAACTGATGCTTCTTCAGATAACCCTAGGCAATGTCATGTGGACAGGTGAGGCTAATTAGGAAAAAGGCAATAATATACAAGGAGGTTTTAAAGATCGAAAGTAAATGTATTAATCACATCCAATCACTTAAACAGCCAAAGCCCAAACAGCAACTGGAAAACACAGAAATGTCAGGGAATGGAAAGAGGAAGGCCTCTAAGAACAATAAATAAAAAAAACTAAAACCAACTCTCCACAGAAACTTCTCAAACCAACGAAAACATAAGGAACTTTTAACATGAAATTTTCTAGATACAAAATTGTTGAAGGCCGATCATTTTCCAGAGGAACAATCAGATGATAATAAAACTAACAATATAGATTGCAGCACTCAAAAAATGAGACATAAAGACATAGCCTACAAATATAGACTATAATTTTATAAACAGAAATGGCAGGATTCTAATCAAAATCAAACTACCAGAAATCAATGACGATAACTCATCCAGTACACCACATTCTTTGGAGAGATTCACTTGAAGCCTTCTGAGGTTTTAATTTTGTAGAAGATATTGTGACTACTAAAAGGATATCATTCAGCCAGGCAATGGTGGCGCACGCCTTTAATCCCTGCACTCGCAGAGGCAGGTGGTTCTCTGTGAGTTTGAGACCAGTCTGGTCTACAGAGCTAGTTCCAGGACAGGCTCCAAAGCCAGAGAAGCCCTGTCTCGAAAAACCAAAAAATAAAAAAGAAAAAGAAAAAAAAATAAAAGGATATCATTCTATTATGATAAAGAATAGGATGTCTGTTAGGGTCACTTAGACAACATTTTGCTTACTATTGTTATGTCCAGGTGGCATGCAATTATTGAGGAGGGGGCAGACCACTAAAATCTATTAAACCAGAAGCAAAGTTGATTCCAGAAAAAAAGGAAAAAACCTCCATGGGGCACACAAAGCTTATCAGTTATATCTGATCACCACCTGAGATTGGATTTCTATATCAGTGGTGATGGGAGATTTACAAACTACCCTATTTATAGCAAGAAGCAAGCATTATGCATGAACAAAAGAATTTTTATAACCTTGAGGTAAAGCTCAGGTACTAATTGCTTTGTTTGTTGTTACCATTTCCAATAACAGGGTTTTTCAGTGAAACTAGGGTTTGCCTATTGTTTCTGTCTGCCACTTCCTGGTGTTCTTTATTGAAGTTCTGTAATCCCTTGATACTGACAGTTTTGCATGTCAAGAAAGGGTATGGGACAATGCACAACAAAAAAGTCATGTACATCCCTTAATTTAAAAGTTAACTCAGCATTTCTAAAAACTGAAAAATGCAGCTGTTCTAGAATTATTATACTTTCATGGCACACAGGTTGTGAGCCTATAATGGCCCCTTGAGCACCATGTTAGAGGTCTTTGACTGAGAAGTGGGTCTTTTGGCTGGTTGTAAATCATGGTTGTCTCATTTGTTATAGGAATGTACCTTAATGGCTTATTAATCTTGGTGAACAAACATTTGCATCTCATGATACTAATATCTAACAGGCATGGTTAGCATACTACTTATCTTTGGGGAATTTGGGATGCACCCCTCCCTTACTTAAATTCTACTGTGTGACTTAATGTCTCCTAAGAACTGGTAAATCCTTATACCATTAATGCTACTATCAATTATGCTCTACTTCAATTTAGCAGTGGAGTGCTACTCTACACAGGAGAAACCGTTTACAAGCTCCACAAAATTAACTACAAATGGATCCTAAACATAAATGTTAAAAGTGAAGAACTTCTGAAGATACTGTGGTCTCCGAGTTTGGAAAATATGGTGATATCTCTCCACATGCGGCAAAATAAGCACTACAGCCACCACCATTTGCAGCTGCCAATGCTCTGCTCAGTGCAGACAGAGCCCAGGCAGTGAAGTTATTCAGAGACTGCCATGGAGAGTTGCAAGGATCACTTAGGACTACTTACTTAGGATAAGGCAGGAACACACTAAACTCTTTGTCCACTGGCTCCCAACCAATCAGGGGAGGACTGTACAGATCAGCCGCACTCCTCAGCAGGTGGACAGTGGCCCCTGACCTGCCAAGCACAGCCACTGCAAACTCCCAGCACTCGGGAGCCAGAGGCAGGCGGATCTGAGTTCGAGTCCAGCCTGGTCTACAAGAGCTACTTCCAGGACAGGATCCAAAACCACAGGGAAACCTTGTCTCAAAAAACCAAAAATAAAAATAAAAATAAAAATAAAAACCGTGGGAAGAGCAGCCATGTGCATGAAGCCCAGCCACTTCTCCCCCCTGGGGACATTGGCCCCTTACTCACCTTGGCCCATCTGTGGAGAGCAACCCCTCATTCACCATGGTACAGCTGACAAACTCTCTCCCCACAAGGGAACCCAAGACACAGTGCACAAGAGAGACTGTGATTTCTTCAGGAAGCGATAAACCGGGAGTCCTTGCTCCCTGAAGAACCCATCCATTTGACTGGTGGAGGCTCTGATTGGTTAGTGAGGTCTGAGTGTCAGAATCAGGTGAGCAGAAGGTCCCAGCAATGGCTGCTAATCAGACCTATCCCAGATTGACTGTAGAACTAAGTCAAATTCAACAGCAAGTCTCTTGCTAATGTAAATCAATGGGTTGGGTTTTAAAAGGAAGTATACAAATTCAGAAAGGGGCTAATCAGACAATGTTGCACAAGAGAAACATTGGGTAAACCAAGAACATTTTAAACAAAGTCCACAGTGGTGTTGGAACTGATAACCATAGTTTTCACCCTTCTGTGAAAAGTCTTGGGTTCTGAGGACCCAGACCAGCAATGGAAGAGGTTGCTCAGCTTCCATGTAAAATGTTAGTCACTGAGTGCTGTAATCTAACACATGGAGTTGCATTCAATTGTCTGTTTCTCAAACATCTCAGCTGACTTAACTTTATCAATCAGGATTGTACATATCTGCATAGATCTGCTCATTGGAAACTGAATACTCAGTCGTTCAAGCTCCCCTCCCTAAATTGCACACCCACGGATTCTGTCTGTCTTCACTCACATGGAAGGAATTAATACATGCAGGGAAATTATAGAGAAAGTCACTCATCATGCCCCATCAGTCAGTCCTTCTTTAAAATGGAGACCCCTGCAGCTCACTGCCTTCAAGTTCAGACTGTGACCTGGCTATTATCTCTTCTCAGAGCAGTGTTCCTCCTCTTCTGGTCTGAATGGAGAAGCCAGGCTCCATAAACAAATCCTTTCTCTGTTCTGCAATGGACAGTCCACTATGTACTCAAACTGGCAATTTCAGAATGTTGTGGTGCTGCAGACATGCAATCCAAGGTTTAGAGTGTTTAGGCAAGAAGACAAGAAGGGCAATGCCTTGTGGGGCTACAGACAGGGTTCAAATAGACTTCAATCAACATAGGAGACCTTGACTCAAAATTTCTTTTCATAAAGACTAGAAATGCCAATGTTCTAGAATTAATATACCTTTATGGCACAACAGGACTTAATGGGGTTGTGACACTGGCATGGTCTCTTGAGCAGCATTAAAAGGATGGTTTTTTAATGGAGGAATGGGTGTTTCTGCTGTTTGTAACACAGGGCTGTCGCCTTTGTTTTGGGAATGCAGCTGGTTAATCCTAGGGAACAAACATTTATATCTTATACTAATCTCTAACATGTGCAGTTACCATACCATTAACCTTTGGAGGATTTGGGATGCAACTCTCCCTTATATAAATTCTACTTTGTGACGTAATATTTTCTAAGAATTTATACCATCAATCCTAGTCTTATCACAGTAACAGTGGAGTGCTACTCTATAAAGGAACTACTGTTTACAAGCTCCACAGAATTAACTACAGATGGATAGTAAACCTAAATGTTAAATGTTCAAAGTACAAAACTTCTGGAAGATACTAGAGGGACCAGGGCTCTCCGACCTTGGCAAATCTGTGTTACACGGGGCTGATTTCATAAAGGATATTTCAAAGCACAGTCCCGCTCCCTGTGCTCTGCACAGATGCAGTCAGGAGAGTGCCAGTCGGCCCAAGAGATACAAAGAACATGCAGGACCACTCAGATCATGCTGGAGCACACTGGCTGATGCAGGACCAGGCAAGAATATAAAGAAATCTGCATCTGATCACTAACTACCACATAGCCAGGGGAAGATGAACCACACTGGCTCTTGTAGCTCAGCACCAGAGAATTTATACATAAAAATCGTAAGATTATTCAGGAATTCCATGGGTACGATTCAGATAAAACTCTGACAATTACTGCCCTAAGCTTCACTGAGCTCAAGAGTATATTGCTGAGCTTCAAGACCTGACAGCCAGCCATCCAGAACTGTAAAATGTGTCATTGCACAATTTAGCCACATGGTGGCAGCACGCGTCTACTATACTGTCGCCCGGCAAGAGACTCAAAGAAGTAGGAGTCTGAGAAGACTAAAAGAAATAGTGACTAGGCAAAAATGCTACATTCAGGGAACAAACACTATAGAAGTCCATAGGACAATGAGAGGAACTGCATCCCAGGAAGCCTGTAGCCAGGTGATAAGGCTAAAAGAGAGACTGTTCACTCAGGCCTTATCACCACCTAAGACTCTCTCCACTGAAAGTCTAAGCTATGATGAAGAGAGCCTGGACCTTACAGCCCTCTCCTACTTATCACTTTTTCCTGTTTCTGGTCTGCCTGGTCCCACAGAAAACAAGAAATGCTTCTGTTTGGTTTTAATTTTCTGATCACCCAGATGTTTTAAATGAGCAAAGCATTCTGAACTCTTAAGTCATCAGCTTCAGTCAAACATTTCTTCTCAGGTAATCCACATTTTAACAAAAGAAGCTAGGAGCAGGCATCCTGGCTTTTGTTAAGGGCAGAGGCAGCTTTTCTGCATTGCTACATGATCAGCTCGGACCGGGCTAATGGCTTTTGTGCCATTTCAAGTCCTTTGCAGTAATAAAAGTACATTTGAGGTACCATTTTTGTTCCAATTTTCTTCTCCATTGTTGTGATTAAACTCTATCCAAAAGCATCTTAGATAATGAGATTTATCTGGTTGATATCCCTAGATCACAGTCCATCCTTGTGGGAGCTTAGGGTGGAAACTCAAGCTAATAAATGAAGACAATACATGGGGAAACATTGCTTCCTACCTTTCTCGTTTGTCTAAGCTAGTTCTCTTCTGCAGGTCCACTTGCTTAGAGATATTGTCAACTCAGTGGAAGAGCCTTCCCACACTTTAAATCAATACAATTTCTCTCAGATGCAGCAATTAGATGTTCTCATCTATGCACACCCTCAACTGATGCTTCTTCAGATAACCCTAGGCAATGTCATGTGGACAGGTGAGGCTAATTAGGAAAAAGGCAATAATATACAAGGAGGTTTTAAAGATCGAAAGTAAATGTATTAATCACATCCAATCACTTAAACAGCCAAAGCCCAAACAGCAACTGGAAAACACAGAAATGTCAGGGAATGGAAAGAGGAAGGCCTCTAAGAACAATAAATAAAAAAAACTAAAACCAACTCTCCACAGAAACTTCTCAAACCAACGAAAACATAAGGAACTTTTAACATGAAATTTTCTAGATACAAAATTGTTGAAGGCCGATCATTTTCCAGAGGAACAATCAGATGATAATAAAACTAACAATATAGATTGCAGCACTCAAAAAATGAGACATAAAGACATAGCCTACAAATATAGACTATAATTTTATAAACAGAAATGGCAGGATTCTAATCAAAATCAAACTACCAGAAATCAATGACGATAACTCATCCAGTACACCACATTCTTTGGAGAGATTCACTTGAAGCCTTCTGAGGTTTTAATTTTGTAGAAGATATTGTGACTACTAAAAGGATATCATTCAGCCAGGCAATGGTGGCGCACGCCTTTAATCCCTGCACTCGCAGAGGCAGGTGGTTCTCTGTGAGTTTGAGACCAGTCTGGTCTACAGAGCTAGTTCCAGGACAGGCTCCAAAGCCAGAGAAGCCCTGTCTCGAAAAACCAAAAAATAAAAAAGAAAAAGAAAAAAAAATAAAAGGATATCATTCTATTATGATAAAGAATAGGATGTCTGTTAGGGTCACTTAGACAACATTTTGCTTACTATTGTTATGTCCAGGTGGCATGCAATTATTGAGGAGGGGGCAGACCACTAAAATCTATTAAACCAGAAGCAAAGTTGATTCCAGAAAAAAAGGAAAAAACCTCCATGGGGCACACAAAGCTTATCAGTTATATCTGATCACCACCTGAGATTGGATTTCTATATCAGTGGTGATGGGAGATTTACAAACTACCCTATTTATAGCAAGAAGCAAGCATTATGCATGAACAAAAGAATTTTTATAACCTTGAGGTAAAGCTCAGGTACTAATTGCTTTGTTTGTTGTTACCATTTCCAATAACAGGGTTTTTCAGTGAAACTAGGGTTTGCCTATTGTTTCTGTCTGCCACTTCCTGGTGTTCTTTATTGAAGTTCTGTAATCCCTTGATACTGACAGTTTTGCATGTCAAGAAAGGGTATGGGACAATGCACAACAAAAAAGTCATGTACATCCCTTAATTTAAAAGTTAACTCAGCATTTCTAAAAACTGAAAAATGCAGCTGTTCTAGAATTATTATACTTTCATGGCACACAGGTTGTGAGCCTATAATGGCCCCTTGAGCACCATGTTAGAGGTCTTTGACTGAGAAGTGGGTCTTTTGGCTGGTTGTAAATCATGGTTGTCTCATTTGTTATAGGAATGTACCTTAATGGCTTATTAATCTTGGTGAACAAACATTTGCATCTCATGATACTAATATCTAACAGGCATGGTTAGCATACTACTTATCTTTGGGGAATTTGGGATGCACCCCTCCCTTACTTAAATTCTACTGTGTGACTTAATGTCTCCTAAGAACTGGTAAATCCTTATACCATTAATGCTACTATCAATTATGCTCTACTTCAATTTAGCAGTGGAGTGCTACTCTACACAGGAGAAACCGTTTACAAGCTCCACAAAATTAACTACAAATGGATCCTAAACATAAATGTTAAAAGTGAAGAACTTCTGAAGATACTGTGGTCTCCGAGTTTGGAAAATATGGTGATATCTCTCCACATGCGGCAAAATAAGCACTACAGCCACCACCATTTGCAGCTGCCAATGCTCTGCTCAGTGCAGACAGAGCCCAGGCAGTGAAGTTATTCAGAGACTGCCATGGAGAGTTGCAAGGATCACTTAGGACTACTTACTTAGGATAAGGCAGGAACACACTAAACTCTTTGTCCACTGGCTCCCAACCAATCAGGGGAGGACTGTACAGATCAGCCGCACTCCTCAGCAGGTGGACAGTGGCCCCTGACCTGCCAAGCACAGCCACTGCAAACTCCCAGCACTCGGGAGCCAGAGGCAGGCGGATCTGAGTTCGAGTCCAGCCTGGTCTACAAGAGCTACTTCCAGGACAGGATCCAAAACCACAGGGAAACCTTGTCTCAAAAAACCAAAAATAAAAATAAAAATAAAAATAAAAACCGTGGGAAGAGCAGCCATGTGCATGAAGCCCAGCCACTTCTCCCCCCTGGGGACATTGGCCCCTTACTCACCTTGGCCCATCTGTGGAGAGCAACCCCTCATTCACCATGGTACAGCTGACAAACTCTCTCCCCACAAGGGAACCCAAGACACAGTGCACAAGAGAGACTGTGATTTCTTCAGGAAGCGATAAACCGGGAGTCCTTGCTCCCTGAAGAACCCATCCATTTGACTGGTGGAGGCTCTGATTGGTTAGTGAGGTCTGAGTGTCAGAATCAGGTGAGCAGAAGGTCCCAGCAATGGCTGCTAATCAGACCTATCCCAGATTGACTGTAGAACTAAGTCAAATTCAACAGCAAGTCTCTTGCTAATGTAAATCAATGGGTTGGGTTTTAAAAGGAAGTATACAAATTCAGAAAGGGGCTAATCAGACAATGTTGCACAAGAGAAACATTGGGTAAACCAAGAACATTTTAAACAAAGTCCACAGTGGTGTTGGAACTGATAACCATAGTTTTCACCCTTCTGTGAAAAGTCTTGGGTTCTGAGGACCCAGACCAGCAATGGAAGAGGTTGCTCAGCTTCCATGTAAAATGTTAGTCACTGAGTGCTGTAATCTAACACATGGAGTTGCATTCAATTGTCTGTTTCTCAAACATCTCAGCTGACTTAACTTTATCAATCAGGATTGTACATATCTGCATAGATCTGCTCATTGGAAACTGAATACTCAGTCGTTCAAGCTCCCCTCCCTAAATTGCACACCCACGGATTCTGTCTGTCTTCACTCACATGGAAGGAATTAATACATGCAGGGAAATTATAGAGAAAGTCACTCATCATGCCCCATCAGTCAGTCCTTCTTTAAAATGGAGACCCCTGCAGCTCACTGCCTTCAAGTTCAGACTGTGACCTGGCTATTATCTCTTCTCAGAGCAGTGTTCCTCCTCTTCTGGTCTGAATGGAGAAGCCAGGCTCCATAAACAAATCCTTTCTCTGTTCTGCAATGGACAGTCCACTATGTACTCAAACTGGCAATTTCAGAATGTTGTGGTGCTGCAGACATGCAATCCAAGGTTTAGAGTGTTTAGGCAAGAAGACAAGAAGGGCAATGCCTTGTGGGGCTACAGACAGGGTTCAAATAGACTTCAATCAACATAGGAGACCTTGACTCAAAATTTCTTTTCATAAAGACTAGAAATGCCAATGTTCTAGAATTAATATACCTTTATGGCACAACAGGACTTAATGGGGTTGTGACACTGGCATGGTCTCTTGAGCAGCATTAAAAGGATGGTTTTTTAATGGAGGAATGGGTGTTTCTGCTGTTTGTAACACAGGGCTGTCGCCTTTGTTTTGGGAATGCAGCTGGTTAATCCTAGGGAACAAACATTTATATCTTATACTAATCTCTAACATGTGCAGTTACCATACCATTAACCTTTGGAGGATTTGGGATGCAACTCTCCCTTATATAAATTCTACTTTGTGACGTAATATTTTCTAAGAATTTATACCATCAATCCTAGTCTTATCACAGTAACAGTGGAGTGCTACTCTATAAAGGAACTACTGTTTACAAGCTCCACAGAATTAACTACAGATGGATAGTAAACCTAAATGTTAAATGTTCAAAGTACAAAACTTCTGGAAGATACTAGAGGGACCAGGGCTCTCCGACCTTGGCAAATCTGTGTTACACGGGGCTGATTTCATAAAGGATATTTCAAAGCACAGTCCCGCTCCCTGTGCTCTGCACAGATGCAGTCAGGAGAGTGCCAGTCGGCCCAAGAGATACAAAGAACATGCAGGACCACTCAGATCATGCTGGAGCACACTGGCTGATGCAGGACCAGGCAAGAATATAAAGAAATCTGCATCTGATCACTAACTACCACATAGCCAGGGGAAGATGAACCACACTGGCTCTTGTAGCTCAGCACCAGAGAATTTATACATAAAAATCGTAAGATTATTCAGGAATTCCATGGGTACGATTCAGATAAAACTCTGACAATTACTGCCCTAAGCTTCACTGAGCTCAAGAGTATATTGCTGAGCTTCAAGACCTGACAGCCAGCCATCCAGAACTGTAAAATGTGTCATTGCACAATTTAGCCACATGGTGGCAGCACGCGTCTACTATACTGTCGCCCGGCAAGAGACTCAAAGAAGTAGGAGTCTGAGAAGACTAAAAGAAATAGTGACTAGGCAAAAATGCTACATTCAGGGAACAAACACTATAGAAGTCCATAGGACAATGAGAGGAACTGCATCCCAGGAAGCCTGTAGCCAGGTGATAAGGCTAAAAGAGAGACTGTTCACTCAGGCCTTATCACCACCTAAGACTCTCTCCACTGAAAGTCTAAGCTATGATGAAGAGAGCCTGGACCTTACAGCCCTCTCCTACTTATCACTTTTTCCTGTTTCTGGTCTGCCTGGTCCCACAGAAAACAAGAAATGCTTCTGTTTGGTTTTAATTTTCTGATCACCCAGATGTTTTAAATGAGCAAAGCATTCTGAACTCTTAAGTCATCAGCTTCAGTCAAACATTTCTTCTCAGGTAATCCACATTTTAACAAAAGAAGCTAGGAGCAGGCATCCTGGCTTTTGTTAAGGGCAGAGGCAGCTTTTCTGCATTGCTACATGATCAGCTCGGACCGGGCTAATGGCTTTTGTGCCATTTCAAGTCCTTTGCAGTAATAAAAGTACATTTGAGGTACCATTTTTGTTCCAATTTTCTTCTCCATTGTTGTGATTAAACTCTATCCAAAAGCATCTTAGATAATGAGATTTATCTGGTTGATATCCCTAGATCACAGTCCATCCTTGTGGGAGCTTAGGGTGGAAACTCAAGCTAATAAATGAAGACAATACATGGGGAAACATTGCTTCCTACCTTTCTCGTTTGTCTAAGCTAGTTCTCTTCTGCAGGTCCACTTGCTTAGAGATATTGTCAACTCAGTGGAAGAGCCTTCCCACACTTTAAATCAATACAATTTCTCTCAGATGCAGCAATTAGATGTTCTCATCTATGCACACCCTCAACTGATGCTTCTTCAGATAACCCTAGGCAATGTCATGTGGACAGGTGAGGCTAATTAGGAAAAAGGCAATAATATACAAGGAGGTTTTAAAGATCGAAAGTAAATGTATTAATCACATCCAATCACTTAAACAGCCAAAGCCCAAACAGCAACTGGAAAACACAGAAATGTCAGGGAATGGAAAGAGGAAGGCCTCTAAGAACAATAAATAAAAAAAACTAAAACCAACTCTCCACAGAAACTTCTCAAACCAACGAAAACATAAGGAACTTTTAACATGAAATTTTCTAGATACAAAATTGTTGAAGGCCGATCATTTTCCAGAGGAACAATCAGATGATAATAAAACTAACAATATAGATTGCAGCACTCAAAAAATGAGACATAAAGACATAGCCTACAAATATAGACTATAATTTTATAAACAGAAATGGCAGGATTCTAATCAAAATCAAACTACCAGAAATCAATGACGATAACTCATCCAGTACACCACATTCTTTGGAGAGATTCACTTGAAGCCTTCTGAGGTTTTAATTTTGTAGAAGATATTGTGACTACTAAAAGGATATCATTCAGCCAGGCAATGGTGGCGCACGCCTTTAATCCCTGCACTCGCAGAGGCAGGTAGTTCTCTGTGAGTTTGAGACCAGTCTGGTCTACAGAGCTAGTTCCAGGACAGGCTCCAAAGCCAGAGAAGCCCTGTCTCGAAAAACCAAAAAATAAAAAAGAAAAAGAAAAAAAAATAAAAGGATATCATTCTATTATGATAAAGAATAGGATGTCTGTTAGGGTCACTTAGACAACATTTTGCTTACTATTGTTATGTCCAGGTGGCATGCAATTATTGAGGAGGGGGCAGACCACTAAAATCTATTAAACCAGAAGCAAAGTTGATTCCAGAAAAAAAGGAAAAAACCTCCATGGGGCACACAAAGCTTATCAGTTATATCTGATCACCACCTGAGATTGGATTTCTATATCAGTGGTGATGGGAGATTTACAAACTACCCTATTTATAGCAAGAAGCAAGCATTATGCATGAACAAAAGAATTTTTATAACCTTGAGGTAAAGCTCAGGTACTAATTGCTTTGTTTGTTGTTACCATTTCCAATAACAGGGTTTTTCAGTGAAACTAGGGTTTGCCTATTGTTTCTGTCTGCCACTTCCTGGTGTTCTTTATTGAAGTTCTGTAATCCCTTGATACTGACAGTTTTGCATGTCAAGAAAGGGTATGGGACAATGCACAACAAAAAAGTCATGTACATCCCTTAATTTAAAAGTTAACTCAGCATTTCTAAAAACTGAAAAATGCAGCTGTTCTAGAATTATTATACTTTCATGGCACACAGGTTGTGAGCCTATAATGGCCCCTTGAGCACCATGTTAGAGGTCTTTGACTGAGAAGTGGGTCTTTTGGCTGGTTGTAAATCATGGTTGTCTCATTTGTTATAGGAATGTACCTTAATGGCTTATTAATCTTGGTGAACAAACATTTGCATCTCATGATACTAATATCTAACAGGCATGGTTAGCATACTACTTATCTTTGGGGAATTTGGGATGCACCCCTCCCTTACTTAAATTCTACTGTGTGACTTAATGTCTCCTAAGAACTGGTAAATCCTTATACCATTAATGCTACTATCAATTATGCTCTACTTCAATTTAGCAGTGGAGTGCTACTCTACACAGGAGAAACCGTTTACAAGCTCCACAAAATTAACTACAAATGGATCCTAAACATAAATGTTAAAAGTGAAGAACTTCTGAAGATACTGTGGTCTCCGAGTTTGGAAAATATGGTGATATCTCTCCACATGCGGCAAAATAAGCACTACAGCCACCACCATTTGCAGCTGCCAATGCTCTGCTCAGTGCAGACAGAGCCCAGGCAGTGAAGTTATTCAGAGACTGCCATGGAGAGTTGCAAGGATCACTTAGGACTACTTACTTAGGATAAGGCAGGAACACACTAAACTCTTTGTCCACTGGCTCCCAACCAATCAGGGGAGGACTGTACAGATCAGCCGCACTCCTCAGCAGGTGGACAGTGGCCCCTGACCTGCCAAGCACAGCCACTGCAAACTCCCAGCACTCGGGAGCCAGAGGCAGGCGGATCTGAGTTCGAGTCCAGCCTGGTCTACAAGAGCTACTTCCAGGACAGGATCCAAAACCACAGGGAAACCTTGTCTCAAAAAACCAAAAATAAAAATAAAAATAAAAATAAAAACCGTGGGAAGAGCAGCCATGTGCATGAAGCCCAGCCACTTCTCCCCCCTGGGGACATTGGCCCCTTACTCACCTTGGCCCATCTGTGGAGAGCAACCCCTCATTCACCATGGTACAGCTGACAAACTCTCTCCCCACAAGGGAACCCAAGACACAGTGCACAAGAGAGACTGTGATTTCTTCAGGAAGCGATAAACCGGGAGTCCTTGCTCCCTGAAGAACCCATCCATTTGACTGGTGGAGGCTCTGATTGGTTAGTGAGGTCTGAGTGTCAGAATCAGGTGAGCAGAAGGTCCCAGCAATGGCTGCTAATCAGACCTATCCCAGATTGACTGTAGAACTAAGTCAAATTCAACAGCAAGTCTCTTGCTAATGTAAATCAATGGGTTGGGTTTTAAAAGGAAGTATACAAATTCAGAAAGGGGCTAATCAGACAATGTTGCACAAGAGAAACATTGGGTAAACCAAGAACATTTTAAACAAAGTCCACAGTGGTGTTGGAACTGATAACCATAGTTTTCACCCTTCTGTGAAAAGTCTTGGGTTCTGAGGACCCAGACCAGCAATGGAAGAGGTTGCTCAGCTTCCATGTAAAATGTTAGTCACTGAGTGCTGTAATCTAACACATGGAGTTGCATTCAATTGTCTGTTTCTCAAACATCTCAGCTGACTTAACTTTATCAATCAGGATTGTACATATCTGCATAGATCTGCTCATTGGAAACTGAATACTCAGTCGTTCAAGCTCCCCTCCCTAAATTGCACACCCACGGATTCTGTCTGTCTTCACTCACATGGAAGGAATTAATACATGCAGGGAAATTATAGAGAAAGTCACTCATCATGCCCCATCAGTCAGTCCTTCTTTAAAATGGAGACCCCTGCAGCTCACTGCCTTCAAGTTCAGACTGTGACCTGGCTATTATCTCTTCTCAGAGCAGTGTTCCTCCTCTTCTGGTCTGAATGGAGAAGCCAGGCTCCATAAACAAATCCTTTCTCTGTTCTGCAATGGACAGTCCACTATGTACTCAAACTGGCAATTTCAGAATGTTGTGGTGCTGCAGACATGCAATCCAAGGTTTAGAGTGTTTAGGCAAGAAGACAAGAAGGGCAATGCCTTGTGGGGCTACAGACAGGGTTCAAATAGACTTCAATCAACATAGGAGACCTTGACTCAAAATTTCTTTTCATAAAGACTAGAAATGCCAATGTTCTAGAATTAATATACCTTTATGGCACAACAGGACTTAATGGGGTTGTGACACTGGCATGGTCTCTTGAGCAGCATTAAAAGGATGGTTTTTTAATGGAGGAATGGGTGTTTCTGCTGTTTGTAACACAGGGCTGTCGCCTTTGTTTTGGGAATGCAGCTGGTTAATCCTAGGGAACAAACATTTATATCTTATACTAATCTCTAACATGTGCAGTTACCATACCATTAACCTTTGGAGGATTTGGGATGCAACTCTCCCTTATATAAATTCTACTTTGTGACGTAATATTTTCTAAGAATTTATACCATCAATCCTAGTCTTATCACAGTAACAGTGGAGTGCTACTCTATAAAGGAACTACTGTTTACAAGCTCCACAGAATTAACTACAGATGGATAGTAAACCTAAATGTTAAATGTTCAAAGTACAAAACTTCTGGAAGATACTAGAGGGACCAGGGCTCTCCGACCTTGGCAAATCTGTGTTACACGGGGCTGATTTCATAAAGGATATTTCAAAGCACAGTCCCGCTCCCTGTGCTCTGCACAGATGCAGTCAGGAGAGTGCCAGTCGGCCCAAGAGATACAAAGAACATGCAGGACCACTCAGATCATGCTGGAGCACACTGGCTGATGCAGGACCAGGCAAGAATATAAAGAAATCTGCATCTGATCACTAACTACCACATAGCCAGGGGAAGATGAACCACACTGGCTCTTGTAGCTCAGCACCAGAGAATTTATACATAAAAATCGTAAGATTATTCAGGAATTCCATGGGTACGATTCAGATAAAACTCTGACAATTACTGCCCTAAGCTTCACTGAGCTCAAGAGTATATTGCTGAGCTTCAAGACCTGACAGCCAGCCATCCAGAACTGTAAAATGTGTCATTGCACAATTTAGCCACATGGTGGCAGCACGCGTCTACTATACTGTCGCCCGGCAAGAGACTCAAAGAAGTAGGAGTCTGAGAAGACTAAAAGAAATAGTGACTAGGCAAAAATGCTACATTCAGGGAACAAACACTATAGAAGTCCATAGGACAATGAGAGGAACTGCATCCCAGGAAGCCTGTAGCCAGGTGATAAGGCTAAAAGAGAGACTGTTCACTCAGGCCTTATCACCACCTAAGACTCTCTCCACTGAAAGTCTAAGCTATGATGAAGAGAGCGTGGACCTTACAGCCCTCTCCTACTTATCACTTTTTCCTGTTTCTGGTCTGCCTGGTCCCACAGAAAACAAGAAATGCTTCTGTTTGGTTTTAATTTTCTGATCACCCAGATGTTTTAAATGAGCAAAGCATTCTGAACTCTTAAGTCATCAGCTTCAGTCAAACATTTCTTCTCAGGTAATCCACATTTTAACAAAAGAAGCTAGGAGCAGGCATCCTGGCTTTTGTTAAGGGCAGAGGCAGCTTTTCTGCATTGCTACATGATCAGCTCGGACCGGGCTAATGGCTTTTGTGCCATATCGAAATATGGGCCCACAATCCACCCTCTTATTAATTTTAATAAACCCTTTGCTTCTGCAACAAGACAGATATGTCGCGCCTGACTTGGGCAAAGTCCTCATTTACCCAAATTTTCCCGTCATTGGAGCAGGCATCTTTTATGCAAGCCCCTGTCTTAGGCATCTGGGGAGAAGCCTCACACCCGTCATTGACTGCCGACCTCTGTAAAGAGATTAGTGGAGAGAAATATACTTTCTAGGCCCTGTGTATCAGCCATTACTTGTTAGGATGCATCACAATGCTTCATGTATAATTATGCTCCCAAAGACTATATTCTCCTATCTTAAAGGAGAGTAGAATCACCTGAGTTGAAAATGTTTCCTCCGCTGGTACAGAACATCATTCAGAGTTTACTTTCTCAGCATGCGTATCAACTCAACATTCATAGTCAATCTCTCTTTCAGCCAAATCTCAACCGCAGCAACTCACAATCGTGATTTTTACACATCATCAGTCAATACCGTTCTTTAGTTTTCTAATACCGTAACTTCATGTTTAGCCGGTCAAAACCAGCTCTCCCAATTTTCATAATTTCATGTTTGGCAGGTCAAAACCAGCTTTCCCAATTATTGATAATTTCATAATTAGCCGGTAAATACCAGCTCTCCTAATTCGTAATTGCATGTTTAGCCGGTCAGTACCAGCTCTCCAATTATTCATAATTTCATAATTTTCTTTACCATAACTTTATAT
Organism: Microtus pennsylvanicus; assembly: GCF_037038515.1. NCBI lineage: Eukaryota > Metazoa > Chordata > Mammalia > Rodentia > Cricetidae > Microtus > Microtus pennsylvanicus. The sequence goes on from NW_027460985.1 coordinate 150,104, forward strand.
GAAATTAAAATGACTGGAAACATTCAAAAATTGCCCAAATATAATATGCTTAACCATTGGAGAAATGCAAATCAAAACAACTCTGAGACTCTTATCTCTGTAACATGACAAAGATTAAAAACTCACAACTTATGTTTAAAGGAAACTCCTCCACTGCTGTTTAATTCTCACAAAATTAGGCAACAAACCATTTTAAAACTCAGCTATCTCTTCTGGGCCTATATACAAAAGATGCTCAACCATACAACAAGGACATGTGCTTAACCATGTTCATAGCAGAATTACTTTATCATACACAGAATCTGAAAACAACTCAAATGAATCTCCTCTACATATATCATGAACGAGATACTCATAAATATTATAAATATTTGAGTAACTCTAATCACACAAATTGAAAAACTTGTATAACAAGAACTTTAAATCTCTGAAGGAAGATATTTAAGCCATCAGAAAATTGAAAGATTTCCTATTCTCTTGTAAAGATAGCACCAATCATAGCAAAATTGACAATGTTATTGAAAGCAATCTACGGATCTAATGCAAATGCCCATTAAACTTGTAACAAAATTCTTCACAGACTTTGAAAAAACAATCCTTAGCCTTGTGAGAAAAGACAAAAACTCAGGCTAGCCTGAACAATCTTAAAATCCTGTACAATCAAGGAACTTCTGAATGCATCACAATCTCTGACTTTAAACTTTACTAGAGGCACAGCACTGAAATCAATCCACCTTGGATACAAATTCACTTGCCTACAAACAGCAGACTATTAACAAAAAGGCAAAATTGTGAAATGAAAAAGCATTTTAACCTGCTTACCTCAGAGGCTACTTTAATTTAAATCTGGCTTTTTCTTTCAGTTGAAACTGCGCTGCACAGCAGGGAGTAGAACAGGCTCTTTGTCTGTTAGACTGCCTTCCTGAGCTCTAGGGGGCAGATTTTTTACTAGGTGCCGGGGCTCAAGTCACATCCCCATCTAGCAGTCAGGTAGGCCCTGAATTAGCATCTCTATAAGACACCTTCCAAATTACAAAAGAAAGGAAGCACCAAACCTCTGAACTCTTAAGTCATCAGCTTCAGTCATACATTTCTTCTCAGGTAATCCACATTTTAACAAAAGAAGCTAGGAGCAGGCATCCTGGCTTTTGTTCAGGGCAGAGACAGCTTGTCTGCAGAGCTACGTGATCAGCTCCGACCGGGCTAATGGCTTTTGTGCCATATCGAAATATGGGGCCACACTGAAAGAACCTGTAAACTTCCTACTACTGGGGCTCATTATTGCCACCCAGAGTCCATCAATAGCTAGGACCACCTAGCTGGGATTCAAGACAATAGCAGTTACCACAATTCCATATTGGTAGTTAGTGTTACCTCTTCAGAGGAAGGTGGGATAAGAACTGGAGGTAGAAATCAACTATACAATTTAGGGAAGAGGCGGCTGGAGAGATGGCTCAGTGGTTAGGAGCATTGTGTGCTCTTCCAAAGGACCCGAGTTCGAGTCCTGGCAACCACATGGTGGCTCACAGCCATCTGTCATGGGGTCTGGTGCCCTCTTCAGGGCACCAGAATATTGTATATAATAAATAAATAATAATAAATAATAAATATTTGTTTATATTTATATGTATATGTATATAAAATAATATAATAAATAATAAATAAATAATATTTATATTTATTGGTGTTTATATGTATATAAAAATAATATAATAAATAATAAATATTTATATGTATATAATAAATAATATAATAAATAAATAAATATTAAAAAAACCAATTTAGGGAAGAAAAAAAACAACTCTCGTGGCTCTTTATTGGCTCCCTATTTGCTCACAATCTACTACCCACTGGTGTTCTTGATTGTTAGGCTTGCCCAGAATCCCTCAATAGCTAGAATTGCCCAGCTAAGCCTCAAGCAGTTCCCCAACTAGATGAGCAGAAATCAAATGACTAAGCCAGCACAGCCCTTCCCAGCTCTACCATTCCACCCTAGGGGAACACAGGGTTCTAGTCTGGAATATTGGCATTTTAGTAGAAACTCTTCCAGTCTCTGAGAGCACTTCCTGTTCTTTTCCAAAATATGGTGTTACTTGTATGTGTTCCATTACAGAGTCACTGACCAGTGTAATAAACCGTTTCCCTTATAGCTCAGATATTCTGAAGCCAAACCTAGGTCACATGCAAACAGCAACCCTTGATAAAGCAAAATTCATCATTTTTCTAATTTCTGGAAAGCTTAGAGGCAAGAAAGTGGTGACATAAATGATGTAATTAAAGTCTAGAAGTGTTTTACCCTAAAAGCATCAACTGCAAGCAATTTCTAAGTCTGTTTTGCCTCTGTCCATGACAAGAACCCACTTGTTCCAAAATTCTATAAAATGATTTTTCATGTTAAACTCTGCTGTTTCTGGGAATGCTAAAAGCTAGAACTCTTCACATATGTGGGAAAAGTTATATTTGGACCTTTCAGTTCTGTACCAGAAAAAAGAGACATTTTTAAAGAACTTTGCCACTGTGGCTTATTTTAAAAAAAAAGGCTTTCTAACTTTAAACATGTTTAAAAGGCCTTCTTTCCCTATACATGTGTTTAAAAGTTCCAGGCTTTTTTAATAAAAAAACAAAAACAAAATCGAAGTTCACTGTGTGTTTAAACAAAATTATGAAACGGCCTGTATTCCTCTTTATAGATTATTTTTCTTAGTCATCTCATTTTAAAATATATGAGTTTTACATTAGGAATTTTCATTTATCGTTTTTCTTTTTTCTTTTTGCTGGGTTGGGACTTGGGGCCACTCCCATGCAAGTCAGGTGTTTATTACTGAGCTACTCCCAAATTCAAGATTGAACCTTTTTGTTTTGTTGGGGTTTTTTTGTCGTTGTTGTTTTGTCTGTTTGGATTTTTTGTTATTATTGTTTTTGAGGTGGAGTATCTCTGTGTAACCCTGGCTGTACTAGAACTCACTCTGTAGACCAGGCTAGCAGCAAACTCACAGAGATCTCCCTGCCTCTGCCTCATGAGTGAAGGTTGTAATTTTTTAAAGATAATGAAAAATATGGCTATTTGTTTTTTATCCCTGTACCAAAATACCTTCAGGAACCTAAAATGACTAAAGGTTTCAGAGAGCCATGATCAGATGGCTTTACAGTATGGGCCTCAGACAAGACAAAAAAGTAGTGGGTGAAGCACATAGCAGAGAAGGCTGCTTACTCAGCCAACAGACAGTAGTAACTGAGAGCTAAGAAGCCAGAGCAAGGCATCACTTCACAGAAATACCCCCACGAGGGGCTGGAGAGATGGCTCAGTGGTTAAGAGCATTGCCTGCTCTTCCAGAGGACCTGAGTTCGAGTCCTGGCAACCACATGGTGGCTCACAACCATCTGTCATGGGGTCTGGTGCCCTCTTCAGGGCACCAGAATATTGTATATAATAAATAAATAATAATAAATAATAAATATTTGTTTATATTTATATGTATATGTATATAAAATAATATAATAATAAATAAATAATATTTATATTTATTTGTGTTTATATGTATATAAAAATAATATAATAAATAATAAATATTTATATGTATATAATAAATAATAAATAAATAAATATTTAAAAAAAAGAAATACCCCCACAAAGCTCCATCTCCAAACAGCCAACCAAACTGTTGTCCCATCAACCAGCTACTCCAGTGATGAGGTTAGAGGCTCTGGCATGTTCCGGCCTCTCCAAACCCCATGTGTTAACAAGCAAGCAGATAGCCTTCGGGTGTGACAATGCTTAATTTAAACCCTTACACCATGCTTCTAAGTACTAAAAACTTACGATTAAATCATGATGTTTGGTACCTAACTTTAAATACCTACAAAAGCATTTATGATGTCTTTCTTTAAACATCTGTGAAGCTGCACTACGTAAACATGCACAAGAGAGACAGGCTGAAACCCAAGCCAGCAGATTATAAACCACAACTTCCCAAAGTTTGTGTCCATTAGACAACACAGATGTCCTTGTAGCCTGTCTGTCAAAAATAAAGGTCCAAAATAAAGTTCAGTATGATATCTACTAACAATGTTAATACGTAAAGAGTATTTACTTTTGAATAACGTTGTTACACTAAACCAGGACTTTAAATTCTCAGTACTATAAATATATAGCCCAAAGAACCATGTTATAGTTGCCTGTGAATCTTAGGATTCTGCCTTCCAATGATCAATCACCAAAATCCCCATTTCTAGATGTGACAACTAAAAGCTGAGTCCAGATATAGCTCTATGTCTCCTAGGACTTAAATAAAATCACTGCTGCTTTAGAAACCATGAGTTAACTTAAATGAAATTCTAAAAGTTGATCTAAGCGATTTTATGAAGACTTTAGATATATTAGTCAATATTACTAATAAATCCAAATCTTATAAATGGAGTCAATACCAATAGGGAATGTAAACATTCTAAAGAAGGAAAAAATTCAAAGCATAATAACAAGGACATGAATGCTGCTATCACATGATACTCATAATGTTTTCAATCTCGAAGCCTTCGGGTCCACGAAAGAAACCAACACCGCTAAAAGTCCACTATTTCAGGATGAAATCAGTGACGGCTTACGGCAAGTTGTCTAAAGGACAATTTCTGTCTTTGTGACACACACCCAGTTAATGTTAAACTAAAACAAACTCAGGTAGTAAGTGAACTAGGACAAAATATGCTTAAGACAGTCTAAAATTGTATAAAGACAGTTCACTAATATGTCTAAGTTTCTTTCTCATTTCTCTTCAAAGGAAATCTGTCATAAAAATACACACATTTTATCAAACACACTACACACTACACCAACACATACACACACGATACAAACACACTACACACACCATACTACACCAAACACATATACATACACACATCATACACACACTACACCACACACATACACACACCAAACACATCGCACACACTACACCACACACATACATTTCTACACAATACACATCACACTAAACCACATACATATACACATCACACACTCCACACTATACCACACTACATCACACGTACCACACACATACATATACACACCATCCACACCACACACACTACACCACACACACATACCTACACACATCACAATACACTACACACACATACACACACATGACACACACCATACTACACCACACATACCACACTAAACCACACACACCATACACACACACATCACAATACACCACACACACATACACACACATGCACACACACACTAAACCACACACACATATACACTACACACTACACCACACACACACACATCACACACACACACTACACCACACACACACCACACACACACATCACAATACACCACACACACCACACACACACATCACAATACACCACACACATACACATCACACACACACACTACACCACACACATACACACACCACACACACACACACACATCACAATACACCACACACACATACATACACACTACACACACCATACTACACCAAACACATATACATACACGCATCACACACTACACCACACACATATACATACACACATCACACACGCCACACTATACCACACTACATCACACGTACCACACACATACATATACACACCATCCACATCACACATACACTACACCACACACACACCTACACACATCACAATACACCACACACATACACATACACTACACCACACACATATACATACACATGACACACACCATACTACACCACACGTACCACGCTAAACCACACACACATACACACACCACACACACACACATCACAATACACCACACTAAACCACACACCATACACACACCACACACACACACATCACAATACACCACACACACATACATACACATGACACACACCATACTACACCACACATACCACACTAAACCACACACACATACACACACCACACACACACATCACAATACACCACACACACACACATACACATGACACACACCATACTACACCACACGTACCACGCTAAACCACACACACATACACACACATGCACACACACATCACAATACACCACACACACACACATACACATGACACACACCATACTACACCACACGTACCACACTAAACCACACACACCATACACACACCACACACACACACATCACAATACACCACACACACACACATACACATGACACACACCATACTACACCACACGTACCACACTAAACCACACACACCATACACACATCACAATACACCACACACACATACACACACCACACACACACACATACACACATCACAATACACCACACACATACACACCACACACACACACACACACAATACACCACACACACATACACATGACACACACCATACTACACCACACGTACCACACTAAACCACACACACATACACACACATGCACACACACACACACACAATACACCACACACACATACACATGACACACACCACACTACACCACACGTACCACACTAAACCACACACACATACACACACCACACACACACACATCATAATACACCACACACACATACATACACATGACACACACCATACTACACCACACATACCACACTAAACCACACACACATACACACACACATACACATGACACACACCACACTAAACCACACACACATACACACACATGCACACACACACTACACCACACACACATACACACACCACACACACACACATCACAATACACCACACACACATACATACACATGACACACACCATACTACACCACACATACCACACTAAACCACACACACCATACACACACATGCACACACTATAAAGAATCTTAAAGCAGTTAGACATGGGCATGGGCATAGTGGCACACACCTTTAATCTCAGCACTTGAGAGGCAGAGGCAGGCAGATCTCTTTGAGTTCAAGGCCAGCCTTGTCAACATAGAGAATTTCAGAACCGTCAGGGATACATAGAAATCGTGTCTCAAAAGTACAAAAGGAAACAAAAAAACATCCGCAGCAAGTAGTTCGTTTAACCAATCCAGAGAATAAAGAAATTTTATGGAAAAATAAAGTAAAAATGAACACTGCCTAACTAAGGTTTTCATTAATCTTAAACATAGCCCAATTTCTTGCTATTTTTAGAAGAATTATTTATGTGTGTGAGTGCTTCTATTTGCATGTGTGCCTGCACGAAAGAAGAGGGCATCAGTTCCCATTACAGATGGTTGTGAGCCACCATGTGGGTGCTGGGAATTTTTTTTTGGTTTTTGAGACACGGTTTCTCTGTGGCTTTGGAGCCTATCCTGGAACTAGCATTGTAGACCAGGCTGGTCTCGAACTCACAGAGATCCACCTGCCTCTGCCTCCCGAGTGCTGGGATTAAAGGGATGCACTACCACTACCAGGCTCCTATTCTTATTTCCAGGGGCACAAACATTCAGGTTTTGTAATCTCAGGGGATTATGAGGAACAACTTCTACTGATCCACACAGTAGTACAATGACTACAGTTAACAAAAATTTAGTGAAATGTTTCCAAGTCAATAGCAGAGAGGATTTTGAAAGTTCCTAACACAAACAAAAAAAAATTTGAGGTGATAGATATACCAGTTACCGTGACATGATCATTAACACTGTTTACATGCATTGAGATAGCTCACAATACCCCATGCTATAACTCCTATGTAGCAAATAAAATCAAATATAGCCAAGAGTGGTCATATATATCTCAAACCCAATATTTGGGAGGCAGAAGAAGGTGCATCTTAGTTCCAGGTCAGCCAGAACTACAACAATGAGACTCTGTCCAAATAAATAAACTGCAAGTATAAGGCTAGTGGAAGGGTTTCAAACTGAAAGACGGTTGACATCTGCAAACAAACTGGGGCACAATGAGTGTAGCATACCATTAACAGGCTCATCCAAGCAGTGGTTCCCCAGCCTCTGGGGTCCTTCAATTCTCCTCTCCTGCATCCTTAATCTTCCATGGATCTCACCGCACAGTTTAGCCCTAAGTTTAGGCAAGCAATCCCGACTGGGACTCAGATTCAGCACTCACACAAGTAACAAAAGTTCAGAAAACAAGTGTTCGTCCAAAAATGAAAGACAGACAGACAGGCCTTCCAAGAATGAGAAGACTTGAGGGAAATGGGTCATATCTGAAGGACAGATAAACAATAAGCAGGGCAGGCCTGAGATGTAACTCTGATGTCAAAGTGCCTGGGCACCTGGAAGAGGAGAAGGGAGTTAGGGGCTGGGGGAAGGAAGAGGAGGAAAAGGGGAAGAAGGGGAAAGAGGAGGAGGAGGAGGAAGACATAGCCTTATGAATCTCCACATGGTCTATTCAGAGTCAAAAAAAATAAAGTAGGCAAGGCATGGTGGTGTATGCCTTTAATCGCAGCACTTGGAGGTGGCGGTGGGTGTCAGGCATAATTTTGCTGGAAGATTCTGAAGACCATGACACAAGTATCTCTAGCAGCCAGGCTACTAAGTATTTAAGTGCACTATAAGATTCATGTGTAACTTCCCAGCTACTGACTTTGATCACTAAACTAAGGAGACACATATCCACTGAGCCACTTTTCAGGTTCTTTCACTCACACGGGCTTAATGAACATGCATAGAGCCAGCAATGCATTTTTAAGACTTTCTTCAGGTGAGGCAAAATACTGTTAAGAGATGAAGATGATGAGCAAGGAAATGGGGGAGGAGACTCGCTGACTGAGAAACAATTTTATCATTATTTCAAAATTAATCTTAAATTTGTAAAAGATATTCTAAGGAAGAAAGAGCTCAATGAACTAAATTGCTCTAAATGTATATTCTGATATGCATATGAAAGTAATGTGGTCCTCTCAATGTTTTCTTCATTTTACTGGCACACCTACAGGTTTCTTACTCTCTTCTTTTAGTCTTTAAAACCAAATCTCACTTCTAAGACAAAGTGTGAGGTAGTCCCTTCTACTGCTAAATTATATAGAAGACAATTTCAATTATGTTGTCCTGTAGACAGAGCAAGGGTACCATTTGCTAAAAGTAATGGAGAAACTCAGGCACTAATTTCTAATAGGCCTCTGCTGTCACTTCCCTTGACCCTAGTTATCCTCTTCAGGGAGAAGGCAGGTGAGATTCATCTTGATTCACCCTGCTGTCGACCAAATGTGGAAAATTCTTTAAGCACAGCTACTTTTCCATTTTGTCTACACACTGAAATCATCTGAGGAACTTTCAAAACTTTAAACGCTCAAGTCACACCCCAACCATGCACATCATAATATCTAAGGGGTGGGTGGGGCCAGTCACCTATACTTTCCAAAGTGTCCAATATGGTCCAAGATGAAGCCAAGATTGATACCTGCTATGCTGGATCGCCCCTCTTGATTTCGAGTGATTTTTGCCATAAGTGAAATCAGAAAAGCCAACCTGGAGCAAGTCAGAACCACAGCCATGCACAGAAGGTACAGTGGGATCCCAAACAGGGGGATGGTACAGGTGCTGCGCTGAGCTCCACTAAGGGTTACCCCGCGCCTCACTGGAGGACCATGCTTTCAAACAGCTTGCCCTTCCAGCAAAAATAAGTCGGCTAATTTTAAAGGTACCATTGTCTGTATTTGTCCCTACTCATTAGAATTTTCTCCAAAAAAAAAGGCAAATCTCTTGAGAAGGACAGAGAATGTGTGCACCCGGGCCCAACACAACCTACAGAGGAGCTCTAATCCCCCTGGCTGCCTAGAAAGCACCTGCCCCGCTCTAGGCAGGGAAGTACCCAGCCCACAGTCACTGCACCTTCCAAGCATTGCCTGCACCTGCCAAGCCTTGCCCACCCCTCCTACCTTCCAGCAGCTCATCCAAGCTGGTGACCTTCCGACTGCAGTCTATGGTGTAGATTGTGCGGACACCCTGAGGCAGGTTCACATTGTCAGAAAACGAGAGGGTCAGCTCTGTGAGAAGCGAATCAAAGGAACTGAAGCTATCATTGGAGATGGCAAAGAACAGGCCATTGAAGTAGCGGTCCCCATTCCGGTAGAAGCGTGCCTTCTTGGCCTTCTTCTCAAAGCTTAAGGCCTGCAAAGTCCGCGTGCGGTAGAAGCTGCAGTGTGCACTGTGCTCCAGGCTGGGGGATGAGCCCATTGCCCTTGGGGCCAGAGATGCTGCTGCCCCCTGAGGAGCTGGGAGCCCCTCTCCGTGACCCTGGCAGCGTCCTTTTGTCCCGTTCTTCAAAATGCTACAGCTCAATGCTCCTGGTGCTGGCCATCAAGGTTGCTCAGAGAAAGCTCTCCACAAATAAATAAATTAATGAAGGAACGTCCCCACAGCCCCAGCCGCAGTGCGCCATGATCTGGGCGCTCTGGCCTTAAAGCATTGGGACACCTGGCCCGAGCACGCGGGCTGTGCTTGCAGGTGGGCCCGCTCAGACAGCTAAAAGCTGTCTCGGCTTGCAGCTGCCCAGCTCATTGTTCCGCGCACCCTCTCCGTCACCGCCGCCAGCTTGGGAGCCCCACGTCCCCTAAGCGCCTCCTTGGCCGGGCCCTGCCTCACACATAGCGCGTGGGCAGTGGGCCAGAAACCACTAAGTTGAAAGACCCAAGGCTTGCCCCGGTTCGCGTCCAGTCCGCACTCGCTATCCGGCGCGCTAAACGGAGGAAGTGGAGGGGATGGGGTGGAGCGCGAGCTTGGGCGAGGCGCATCGTGGCTGTGACGTGCGGCCTGGGGTCCCGGGTTCACGTCGCCACCTCGCCCGCTGCCAGGACCGGTCCATGGCCAATGAGCGGCAAAGCTGACCGGGATCCTCACGCTGCGCTGGGCCCCTGAGGGAAGAGCGCAGCCTCCTCCCAGGGGCGCACGCTTATGGGCATTCGAGCTCGCGGCCGCCTGGCAGAGCCTGGATCCCGGAGGACTCCTTCTACCACTCTTGGGATACCACAAACCGCAAGGAGAGGGAGGTGGTGAGGAAGAGGGCGGCGCGGCTTGAGGAGCAGCTGGACCTTTCATGGGGGCCCCGCCCTCCAGGCAGCGGGAGCTGCGTGCTCCTGGGCGTGGACTCATGCTCAGCAGCTGTGGGGGAGGGGGGGGCTAGCATAACCAGGAACATTGCCAGAGCTCTTTTTATGACTACGCTGTAAGATTGATGCGAAAACAAAAAGACTCAAAAGAGGAAGGGAAGAAAAAACTAATCTCAATTATGAACATGAATGCAAAAATACTCTATCCCATCCTAGCTTGCCACCAAGGAATCCTATCCATCTGGAGTGTGTTGATGTCCATCACCACAGTCTACTCCAGGGTGGAGTAGATATAAGAGACTGCAGAGCTAAGAAAACTAAGAGAAGACAGACCAAGAAAAAACCACAAGCACAGAGGTAGCCGCAGCCAAGACCATACCAAGCAGGCAAGACTCTCCTAACAGGATTGGTACAAATGTGCATGCATTTATGTAGGAATACCTCCAACAATTTGAAAGACAGCATGATAGTATGAGAAGCCAGGGAATTTACAACAGGAGAATTTGAACACCCTAATCCAGAGGTGGGACAAGAAATAGATTTTAAACATAAAATTATAAAAAATTATAAAATTTATAAAATTATAAAAAAATACAGATCATACCACAGAAACCTGTACTCCACAAAATTGTGAAACATAAATGAAATGAACAATTTTCTGGCTAGTCACCATTTACCTAAAATAAAATGAGGCTTGGATGAGCAATTTAAATAGGCATATACTCTTAAAGGAAATCGAAGCTCTCATCAAAAGCAAACCAAATATCCCAGGGCCAAATGGTTTTAATGAAGAATTCCATCAGAACTTCCTGTACTCCTCCAAATGTTGCACAAAATATAACCAGAAGGAACATTGCCAGAACTCGTTTTATGAGTATGAAGTAAGATTGATGCGAAACCACACAAAGAATCAACGGAGGAAAAGAATTAAAAACTAATCTCAGTCATGAGCATGAACGACAAAATACTCAATCAAACGATGGCAAACCAGATCCAGGAATCTATTTTAAAAACCTACATAATAAATTCAGCCTCATCCCAGAGATGCAGGGATGGCACAACAGTCATCAATGCAGTAACACAATCCATGATATAAATAAACTTAAAAAAAAATACATGAGGCTCTCAGCATAGCCCATTAATCATGCATGGGATATTGGCACTGAAAATTAAGAAACAGCATAACCTGTATGTACAGATTATACACATTACAATTTCAAACATCAGCCATCTTTTGGAAAATTGTTGAGCATATTTGGAAAAATACTTCTATACAAATGGGTCAATTGGGGCCCATGGGGTTAACTTTGTAACAATTGTTCTGAAATATCACAACTTGTGATTTGCTTAGTGTTACCAGGATGAATCAAGCCAATAATAAAAAGATAACAGGAAGCCATTTTCTGGCATTGATTGCCTTCCACACAGCCCATAATGCAATACAGATAGCTGCCTTAAAAAAAACTTAAAACAGCAGTATCTGGTTCTACTTGTAAAATTACCTTATTCTGTAATACTAATGTTACTGCCTATGTGCTACTTACTTACATATGTATTTTAACCTGGAAGAGTCAATTTCACTACTGGAATTAGTAGTAAAGATTTTCTATGATATTCATGTATTAATCCCTCTGTTAAGTTTAATCCTCATCACTTATGACACTACAGCAACATACACATATTTGGCTGCCTGTAAACCTAGGTCATTCTTGGGCTCTAAGTACTCTAGATCATCATGTTGTAGAATTCCTAAATAAGATATTGAAAAGAACAAATTGCATGTTAGATTTAGTAATAGCTGTAATTCCTAGCCTTATCGCTGTTGCTGCTAATGATTCTGTGACTGGTATTGCTTTACATACATCCCTGCAAACAAAGCATTTTGTAGGGCAACAGTATAAAGTTTATCAAGAACTGGACTCAACAAGCTCAAATAGATGCTCTACTTCAGACAGAGATTGATGGACTTAAGCAAACTGTGGGATGGTTGGGAAAGAAATATTTATCTGTGCAAGAACTTATTACTTTGCCTTGTAATTGGAATTCAACAACTTTTGGCATTACTGATAAGGCTCATAATGATTTTTAACATAAATAGAAGGTTATTCAACCTTATCGTTTGGGCAATGCTGCTTCTAGATCTCTCATTGAGCACTTACATAATGATATAGAACTTGCTTTTCCTAATCATTTCCTGATTCAGATTCCTCTACCATTCACACATTTATGATGATGAATTGACAGGATAATATGAAAAATTAGACCCTGAGGGATTCACACAAGGCATTAATCATACCTCTGTTAGTATGCTTGTTGCAATCATTCTCATGGCTTTCTATTTTTGATGATGTATCAGTTTGTTTCAAATGCGGAAAATTCATACTTTTACTATTACTATACATATTAATAGTTTTACTATTATTGACTTATTATAATTAATTATTAATAATTAATTTATTATCAATTATTTACTATTAATATACATATTAATAATTTTACTATTATTGACTTATTAATAATTAATTATTAATAATTAATTTATTATTCATTATTTACTATTAATATACATATTAATAATTTTACTATTATTTACTTATTAATAATTAATTTATTATTCATTATTTACTATTAATATACATATTAATAATTTTACTATACATATTAATACTCCATTTACCACAAATAAAAATCAAAAAAAAAAGGAAAATAACGAATGCACCAAACTACCTTAGAGTGCAGGCTACTCGTGGTAGAGATGAGACAAAGTCGGGAAACGGTTGCATGAGAAAACAAGCATCGATGAAAGCAAACTCTGCCTATTTCTCAAAGGTTCTCTCAGAATCTATACCATGGATAAAGAATTTGTTTTTGAGCGCAGTTGCTCACACTGTACCAGTCACAAAGGAGTGCTTTGCTTCTGTAGACGTGTTGCCTTGTGTCTATGGACTTATTTTCATTTTTATTACTGAAAAATGATGATTTATTTTTATTATTTATTTTTATTATATTATATTTATTATTAATATAAAAATGAAATATTTATTATTTCATTTTTATATTCATTGAGGTATTGTTCTGGCAAGGAGAGGCGAGAGTTTACCATGACCATGTACGTGAGTCCAGAGGGGTTTCAGAGTTGGGGTTAATGATTATTTATTTTTATTATTTATTTTTATTATATTATTTATTATTAATATAAAAATGAAATATTTATTATTTCATTTTTATATTCATTGAGGTATTCCCAGTGTACTGATTTACAAGACAACCATACCAAGAGTCTACAATGCAGTAGATGTTGATCAGTGTCACCGGAACAGGGACCATAAAGAGTAAAAGTTAGGAAGTGTAAAATATTAACCAGATAAGTAATCCTCATTACAGGGTAATGGGACAAGCCAAATCCTCTCTGTACCTTGCTATCCTAAAGCATTCAGTAAAAACTCATAGGGTTCACATTTCTCTTTCTGATTTAGAAATGTGTGTGGAAATAATGAAGCCTTAAAAATTATTTGGTATCCAGAAGGCACCTAAGATATAGATACTTGGTAAAGAATTAAAGCTAATGTTGAAAAAGCTCTGAGATAGGGTGAGAAAGTACTTGTCTATTTCTGGTCTTATAGGGTTTATGAGCTTTACTATTTTCAAAGAAAAGCAAATGAAAATAACTAGCCACAGTGTCAAAAGATAAAGTAGTGCCAGCTGCACAAGTAATGACCACGTATAAAAAATTCAAATATTTGGCTCTTTGTCAATGGGAGTACATGACATGTAACTCCAGCATACAGAGGCTGGGAGGAAAGCTGCTATGCATCAGTTGCCTCCTTGGGCTAAATAACAAAACAACAATAAAACAATTCCATTCAGGATAGCAAGGGCAGACCTAAAAATTTCAAGTCCTTTGCAGTAATAAAAGTACATTTGAGGTACCATTTTTGTTCCAATTTTCTTCTCCATTGTTGTGATTAAACTCTATCCAAAAGCAACTTAGATAATGAGATTTATCTGGTTGATATCCCTAGATCACAGTCCACCCTTGTGGGAGCTTAGGGTGGAAACTCAAGCTAATAAATGAAGACAATACATGGGGAAACATTGCTTCCTACCTTTCTCGTTTGTCTAAGCTAGTTCTCTTCTGCAGGTCCACTTGCTTAGAGATATTGTCAACTCAGTGGAAGAGCCTTCCCACACTTTAAATCAATACAATTTCTCTCAGATGCAGCAATTAGATGTTCTCATCTATGCACACCCTCAACTGATGCTTCTTCAGATAACCCTAGGCAATGTCATGTGGACAGGTGAGGCTAATTAGGAAAAAGGCAATAATATACAAGGAGGTTTTAAAGATCGAAAGTAAATGTATTAATCACATCCAATCACTTAAACAGCCAAAGCCCAAACAGCAACTGGAAAACACAGAAATGTCAGGGAATGGAAAGAGGAAGGCCTCTAAGAACAATAAATAAAAAAAACTAAAACCAACTCTCCACAGAAACTTCTCAAACCAACGAAAACATAAGGAACTTTTAACATGAAATTTTCTAGATACAAAATTGTTGAAGGCCGATCATTTTCCAGAGGAACAATCAGATGATAATAAAACTAACAATATAGATTGCAGCACTCAAAAAATGAGACATAAAGACATAGCCTACAAATATAGACTATAATTTTATAAACAGAAATGGCAGGATTCTAATCAAAATCAAACTACCAGAAATCAATGACGATAACTCATCCAGTACACCACATTCTTTGGAGAGATTCACTTGAAGCCTTCTGAGGTTTTAATTTTGTAGAAGATATTGTGACTACTAAAAGGATATCATTCAGCCAGGCAATGGTGGCGCACGCCTTTAATCCCTGCACTCGCAGAGGCAGGTGGTTCTCTGTGAGTTTGAGACCAGTCTGGTCTACAGAGCTAGTTCCAGGACAGGCTCCAAAGCCAGAGAAGCCCTGTCTCGAAAAACCAAAAAATAAAAAAGAAAAAGAAAAAAAAATAAAAGGATATCATTCTATTATGATAAAGAATAGGATGTCTGTTAGGGTCACTTAGACAACATTTTGCTTACTATTGTTATGTCCAGGTGGCATGCAATTATTGAGGAGGGGGCAGACCACTAAAATCTATTAAACCAGAAGCAAAGTTGATTCCAGAAAAAAAGGAAAAAACCTCCATGGGGCACACAAAGCTTATCAGTTATATCTGATCACCACCTGAGATTGGATTTCTATATCAGTGGTGATGGGAGATTTACAAACTACCCTATTTATAGCAAGAAGCAAGCATTATGCATGAACAAAAGAATTTTTATAACCTTGAGGTAAAGCTCAGGTACTAATTGCTTTGTTTGTTGTTACCATTTCCAATAACAGGGTTTTTCAGTGAAACTAGGGTTTGCCTATTGTTTCTGTCTGCCACTTCCTGGTGTTCTTTATTGAAGTTCTGTAATCCCTTGATACTGACAGTTTTGCATGTCAAGAAAGGGTATGGGACAATGCACAACAAAAAAGTCATGTACATCCCTTAATTTAAAAGTTAACTCAGCATTTCTAAAAACTGAAAAATGCAGCTGTTCTAGAATTATTATACTTTCATGGCACACAGGTTGTGAGCCTATAATGGCCCCTTGAGCACCATGTTAGAGGTCTTTGACTGAGAAGTGGGTCTTTTGGCTGGTTGTAAATCATGGTTGTCTCATTTGTTATAGGAATGTACCTTAATGGCTTATTAATCTTGGTGAACAAACATTTGCATCTCATGATACTAATATCTAACAGGCATGGTTAGCATACTACTTATCTTTGGGGAATTTGGGATGCACCCCTCCCTTACTTAAATTCTACTGTGTGACTTAATGTCTCCTAAGAACTGGTAAATCCTTATACCATTAATGCTACTATCAATTATGCTCTACTTCAATTTAGCAGTGGAGTGCTACTCTACACAGGAGAAACCGTTTACAAGCTCCACAAAATTAACTACAAATGGATCCTAAACATAAATGTTAAAAGTGAAGAACTTCTGAAGATACTGTGGTCTCCGAGTTTGGAAAATATGGTGATATCTCTCCACATGCGGCAAAATAAGCACTACAGCCACCACCATTTGCAGCTGCCAATGCTCTGCTCAGTGCAGACAGAGCCCAGGCAGTGAAGTTATTCAGAGACTGCCATGGAGAGTTGCAAGGATCACTTAGGACTACTTACTTAGGATAAGGCAGGAACACACTAAACTCTTTGTCCACTGGCTCCCAACCAATCAGGGGAGGACTGTACAGATCAGCCGCACTCCTCAGCAGGTGGACAGTGGCCCCTGACCTGCCAAGCACAGCCACTGCAAACTCCCAGCACTCGGGAGCCAGAGGCAGGCGGATCTGAGTTCGAGTCCAGCCTGGTCTACAAGAGCTACTTCCAGGACAGGATCCAAAACCACAGGGAAACCTTGTCTCAAAAAACCAAAAATAAAAATAAAAATAAAAATAAAAACCGTGGGAAGAGCAGCCATGTGCATGAAGCCCAGCCACTTCTCCCCCCTGGGGACATTGGCCCCTTACTCACCTTGGCCCATCTGTGGAGAGCAACCCCTCATTCACCATGGTACAGCTGACAAACTCTCTCCCCACAAGGGAACCCAAGACACAGTGCACAAGAGAGACTGTGATTTCTTCAGGAAGCGATAAACCGGGAGTCCTTGCTCCCTGAAGAACCCATCCATTTGACTGGTGGAGGCTCTGATTGGTTAGTGAGGTCTGAGTGTCAGAATCAGGTGAGCAGAAGGTCCCAGCAATGGCTGCTAATCAGACCTATCCCAGATTGACTGTAGAACTAAGTCAAATTCAACAGCAAGTCTCTTGCTAATGTAAATCAATGGGTTGGGTTTTAAAAGGAAGTATACAAATTCAGAAAGGGGCTAATCAGACAATGTTGCACAAGAGAAACATTGGGTAAACCAAGAACATTTTAAACAAAGTCCACAGTGGTGTTGGAACTGATAACCATAGTTTTCACCCTTCTGTGAAAAGTCTTGGGTTCTGAGGACCCAGACCAGCAATGGAAGAGGTTGCTCAGCTTCCATGTAAAATGTTAGTCACTGAGTGCTGTAATCTAACACATGGAGTTGCATTCAATTGTCTGTTTCTCAAACATCTCAGCTGACTTAACTTTATCAATCAGGATTGTACATATCTGCATAGATCTGCTCATTGGAAACTGAATACTCAGTCGTTCAAGCTCCCCTCCCTAAATTGCACACCCACGGATTCTGTCTGTCTTCACTCACATGGAAGGAATTAATACATGCAGGGAAATTATAGAGAAAGTCACTCATCATGCCCCATCAGTCAGTCCTTCTTTAAAATGGAGACCCCTGCAGCTCACTGCCTTCAAGTTCAGACTGTGACCTGGCTATTATCTCTTCTCAGAGCAGTGTTCCTCCTCTTCTGGTCTGAATGGAGAAGCCAGGCTCCATAAACAAATCCTTTCTCTGTTCTGCAATGGACAGTCCACTATGTACTCAAACTGGCAATTTCAGAATGTTGTGGTGCTGCAGACATGCAATCCAAGGTTTAGAGTGTTTAGGCAAGAAGACAAGAAGGGCAATGCCTTGTGGGGCTACAGACAGGGTTCAAATAGACTTCAATCAACATAGGAGACCTTGACTCAAAATTTCTTTTCATAAAGACTAGAAATGCCAATGTTCTAGAATTAATATACCTTTATGGCACAACAGGACTTAATGGGGTTGTGACACTGGCATGGTCTCTTGAGCAGCATTAAAAGGATGGTTTTTTAATGGAGGAATGGGTGTTTCTGCTGTTTGTAACACAGGGCTGTCGCCTTTGTTTTGGGAATGCAGCTGGTTAATCCTAGGGAACAAACATTTATATCTTATACTAATCTCTAACATGTGCAGTTACCATACCATTAACCTTTGGAGGATTTGGGATGCAACTCTCCCTTATATAAATTCTACTTTGTGACGTAATATTTTCTAAGAATTTATACCATCAATCCTAGTCTTATCACAGTAACAGTGGAGTGCTACTCTATAAAGGAACTACTGTTTACAAGCTCCACAGAATTAACTACAGATGGATAGTAAACCTAAATGTTAAATGTTCAAAGTACAAAACTTCTGGAAGATACTAGAGGGACCAGGGCTCTCCGACCTTGGCAAATCTGTGTTACACGGGGCTGATTTCATAAAGGATATTTCAAAGCACAGTCCCGCTCCCTGTGCTCTGCACAGATGCAGTCAGGAGAGTGCCAGTCGGCCCAAGAGATACAAAGAACATGCAGGACCACTCAGATCATGCTGGAGCACACTGGCTGATGCAGGACCAGGCAAGAATATAAAGAAATCTGCATCTGATCACTAACTACCACATAGCCAGGGGAAGATGAACCACACTGGCTCTTGTAGCTCAGCACCAGAGAATTTATACATAAAAATCGTAAGATTATTCAGGAATTCCATGGGTACGATTCAGATAAAACTCTGACAATTACTGCCCTAAGCTTCACTGAGCTCAAGAGTATATTGCTGAGCTTCAAGACCTGACAGCCAGCCATCCAGAACTGTAAAATGTGTCATTGCACAATTTAGCCACATGGTGGCAGCACGCGTCTACTATACTGTCGCCCGGCAAGAGACTCAAAGAAGTAGGAGTCTGAGAAGACTAAAAGAAATAGTGACTAGGCAAAAATGCTACATTCAGGGAACAAACACTATAGAAGTCCATAGGACAATGAGAGGAACTGCATCCCAGGAAGCCTGTAGCCAGGTGATAAGGCTAAAAGAGAGACTGTTCACTCAGGCCTTATCACCACCTAAGACTCTCTCCACTGAAAGTCTAAGCTATGATGAAGAGAGCCTGGACCTTACAGCCCTCTCCTACTTATCACTTTTTCCTGTTTCTGGTCTGCCTGGTCCCACAGAAAACAAGAAATGCTTCTGTTTGGTTTTAATTTTCTGATCACCCAGATGTTTTAAATGAGCAAAGCATTCTGAACTCTTAAGTCATCAGCTTCAGTCAAACATTTCTTCTCAGGTAATCCACATTTTAACAAAAGAAGCTAGGAGCAGGCATCCTGGCTTTTGTTAAGGGCAGAGGCAGCTTTTCTGCATTGCTACATGATCAGCTCGGACCGGGCTAATGGCTTTTGTGCCATTTCAAGTCCTTTGCAGTAATAAAAGTACATTTGAGGTACCATTTTTGTTCCAATTTTCTTCTCCATTGTTGTGATTAAACTCTATCCAAAAGCATCTTAGATAATGAGATTTATCTGGTTGATATCCCTAGATCACAGTCCATCCTTGTGGGAGCTTAGGGTGGAAACTCAAGCTAATAAATGAAGACAATACATGGGGAAACATTGCTTCCTACCTTTCTCGTTTGTCTAAGCTAGTTCTCTTCTGCAGGTCCACTTGCTTAGAGATATTGTCAACTCAGTGGAAGAGCCTTCCCACACTTTAAATCAATACAATTTCTCTCAGATGCAGCAATTAGATGTTCTCATCTATGCACACCCTCAACTGATGCTTCTTCAGATAACCCTAGGCAATGTCATGTGGACAGGTGAGGCTAATTAGGAAAAAGGCAATAATATACAAGGAGGTTTTAAAGATCGAAAGTAAATGTATTAATCACATCCAATCACTTAAACAGCCAAAGCCCAAACAGCAACTGGAAAACACAGAAATGTCAGGGAATGGAAAGAGGAAGGCCTCTAAGAACAATAAATAAAAAAAACTAAAACCAACTCTCCACAGAAACTTCTCAAACCAACGAAAACATAAGGAACTTTTAACATGAAATTTTCTAGATACAAAATTGTTGAAGGCCGATCATTTTCCAGAGGAACAATCAGATGATAATAAAACTAACAATATAGATTGCAGCACTCAAAAAATGAGACATAAAGACATAGCCTACAAATATAGACTATAATTTTATAAACAGAAATGGCAGGATTCTAATCAAAATCAAACTACCAGAAATCAATGACGATAACTCATCCAGTACACCACATTCTTTGGAGAGATTCACTTGAAGCCTTCTGAGGTTTTAATTTTGTAGAAGATATTGTGACTACTAAAAGGATATCATTCAGCCAGGCAATGGTGGCGCACGCCTTTAATCCCTGCACTCGCAGAGGCAGGTGGTTCTCTGTGAGTTTGAGACCAGTCTGGTCTACAGAGCTAGTTCCAGGACAGGCTCCAAAGCCAGAGAAGCCCTGTCTCGAAAAACCAAAAAATAAAAAAGAAAAAGAAAAAAAAATAAAAGGATATCATTCTATTATGATAAAGAATAGGATGTCTGTTAGGGTCACTTAGACAACATTTTGCTTACTATTGTTATGTCCAGGTGGCATGCAATTATTGAGGAGGGGGCAGACCACTAAAATCTATTAAACCAGAAGCAAAGTTGATTCCAGAAAAAAAGGAAAAAACCTCCATGGGGCACACAAAGCTTATCAGTTATATCTGATCACCACCTGAGATTGGATTTCTATATCAGTGGTGATGGGAGATTTACAAACTACCCTATTTATAGCAAGAAGCAAGCATTATGCATGAACAAAAGAATTTTTATAACCTTGAGGTAAAGCTCAGGTACTAATTGCTTTGTTTGTTGTTACCATTTCCAATAACAGGGTTTTTCAGTGAAACTAGGGTTTGCCTATTGTTTCTGTCTGCCACTTCCTGGTGTTCTTTATTGAAGTTCTGTAATCCCTTGATACTGACAGTTTTGCATGTCAAGAAAGGGTATGGGACAATGCACAACAAAAAAGTCATGTACATCCCTTAATTTAAAAGTTAACTCAGCATTTCTAAAAACTGAAAAATGCAGCTGTTCTAGAATTATTATACTTTCATGGCACACAGGTTGTGAGCCTATAATGGCCCCTTGAGCACCATGTTAGAGGTCTTTGACTGAGAAGTGGGTCTTTTGGCTGGTTGTAAATCATGGTTGTCTCATTTGTTATAGGAATGTACCTTAATGGCTTATTAATCTTGGTGAACAAACATTTGCATCTCATGATACTAATATCTAACAGGCATGGTTAGCATACTACTTATCTTTGGGGAATTTGGGATGCACCCCTCCCTTACTTAAATTCTACTGTGTGACTTAATGTCTCCTAAGAACTGGTAAATCCTTATACCATTAATGCTACTATCAATTATGCTCTACTTCAATTTAGCAGTGGAGTGCTACTCTACACAGGAGAAACCGTTTACAAGCTCCACAAAATTAACTACAAATGGATCCTAAACATAAATGTTAAAAGTGAAGAACTTCTGAAGATACTGTGGTCTCCGAGTTTGGAAAATATGGTGATATCTCTCCACATGCGGCAAAATAAGCACTACAGCCACCACCATTTGCAGCTGCCAATGCTCTGCTCAGTGCAGACAGAGCCCAGGCAGTGAAGTTATTCAGAGACTGCCATGGAGAGTTGCAAGGATCACTTAGGACTACTTACTTAGGATAAGGCAGGAACACACTAAACTCTTTGTCCACTGGCTCCCAACCAATCAGGGGAGGACTGTACAGATCAGCCGCACTCCTCAGCAGGTGGACAGTGGCCCCTGACCTGCCAAGCACAGCCACTGCAAACTCCCAGCACTCGGGAGCCAGAGGCAGGCGGATCTGAGTTCGAGTCCAGCCTGGTCTACAAGAGCTACTTCCAGGACAGGATCCAAAACCACAGGGAAACCTTGTCTCAAAAAACCAAAAATAAAAATAAAAATAAAAATAAAAACCGTGGGAAGAGCAGCCATGTGCATGAAGCCCAGCCACTTCTCCCCCCTGGGGACATTGGCCCCTTACTCACCTTGGCCCATCTGTGGAGAGCAACCCCTCATTCACCATGGTACAGCTGACAAACTCTCTCCCCACAAGGGAACCCAAGACACAGTGCACAAGAGAGACTGTGATTTCTTCAGGAAGCGATAAACCGGGAGTCCTTGCTCCCTGAAGAACCCATCCATTTGACTGGTGGAGGCTCTGATTGGTTAGTGAGGTCTGAGTGTCAGAATCAGGTGAGCAGAAGGTCCCAGCAATGGCTGCTAATCAGACCTATCCCAGATTGACTGTAGAACTAAGTCAAATTCAACAGCAAGTCTCTTGCTAATGTAAATCAATGGGTTGGGTTTTAAAAGGAAGTATACAAATTCAGAAAGGGGCTAATCAGACAATGTTGCACAAGAGAAACATTGGGTAAACCAAGAACATTTTAAACAAAGTCCACAGTGGTGTTGGAACTGATAACCATAGTTTTCACCCTTCTGTGAAAAGTCTTGGGTTCTGAGGACCCAGACCAGCAATGGAAGAGGTTGCTCAGCTTCCATGTAAAATGTTAGTCACTGAGTGCTGTAATCTAACACATGGAGTTGCATTCAATTGTCTGTTTCTCAAACATCTCAGCTGACTTAACTTTATCAATCAGGATTGTACATATCTGCATAGATCTGCTCATTGGAAACTGAATACTCAGTCGTTCAAGCTCCCCTCCCTAAATTGCACACCCACGGATTCTGTCTGTCTTCACTCACATGGAAGGAATTAATACATGCAGGGAAATTATAGAGAAAGTCACTCATCATGCCCCATCAGTCAGTCCTTCTTTAAAATGGAGACCCCTGCAGCTCACTGCCTTCAAGTTCAGACTGTGACCTGGCTATTATCTCTTCTCAGAGCAGTGTTCCTCCTCTTCTGGTCTGAATGGAGAAGCCAGGCTCCATAAACAAATCCTTTCTCTGTTCTGCAATGGACAGTCCACTATGTACTCAAACTGGCAATTTCAGAATGTTGTGGTGCTGCAGACATGCAATCCAAGGTTTAGAGTGTTTAGGCAAGAAGACAAGAAGGGCAATGCCTTGTGGGGCTACAGACAGGGTTCAAATAGACTTCAATCAACATAGGAGACCTTGACTCAAAATTTCTTTTCATAAAGACTAGAAATGCCAATGTTCTAGAATTAATATACCTTTATGGCACAACAGGACTTAATGGGGTTGTGACACTGGCATGGTCTCTTGAGCAGCATTAAAAGGATGGTTTTTTAATGGAGGAATGGGTGTTTCTGCTGTTTGTAACACAGGGCTGTCGCCTTTGTTTTGGGAATGCAGCTGGTTAATCCTAGGGAACAAACATTTATATCTTATACTAATCTCTAACATGTGCAGTTACCATACCATTAACCTTTGGAGGATTTGGGATGCAACTCTCCCTTATATAAATTCTACTTTGTGACGTAATATTTTCTAAGAATTTATACCATCAATCCTAGTCTTATCACAGTAACAGTGGAGTGCTACTCTATAAAGGAACTACTGTTTACAAGCTCCACAGAATTAACTACAGATGGATAGTAAACCTAAATGTTAAATGTTCAAAGTACAAAACTTCTGGAAGATACTAGAGGGACCAGGGCTCTCCGACCTTGGCAAATCTGTGTTACACGGGGCTGATTTCATAAAGGATATTTCAAAGCACAGTCCCGCTCCCTGTGCTCTGCACAGATGCAGTCAGGAGAGTGCCAGTCGGCCCAAGAGATACAAAGAACATGCAGGACCACTCAGATCATGCTGGAGCACACTGGCTGATGCAGGACCAGGCAAGAATATAAAGAAATCTGCATCTGATCACTAACTACCACATAGCCAGGGGAAGATGAACCACACTGGCTCTTGTAGCTCAGCACCAGAGAATTTATACATAAAAATCGTAAGATTATTCAGGAATTCCATGGGTACGATTCAGATAAAACTCTGACAATTACTGCCCTAAGCTTCACTGAGCTCAAGAGTATATTGCTGAGCTTCAAGACCTGACAGCCAGCCATCCAGAACTGTAAAATGTGTCATTGCACAATTTAGCCACATGGTGGCAGCACGCGTCTACTATACTGTCGCCCGGCAAGAGACTCAAAGAAGTAGGAGTCTGAGAAGACTAAAAGAAATAGTGACTAGGCAAAAATGCTACATTCAGGGAACAAACACTATAGAA
Organism: Microtus pennsylvanicus; assembly: GCF_037038515.1. Lineage (NCBI taxonomy): Eukaryota > Metazoa > Chordata > Mammalia > Rodentia > Cricetidae > Microtus > Microtus pennsylvanicus. The sequence continues at coordinate 175,132 of NW_027460985.1, forward strand.
GTCCATAGGACAATGAGAGGAACTGCATCCCAGGAAGCCTGTAGCCAGGTGATAAGGCTAAAAGAGAGACTGTTCACTCAGGCCTTATCACCACCTAAGACTCTCTCCACTGAAAGTCTAAGCTATGATGAAGAGAGCCTGGACCTTACAGCCCTCTCCTACTTATCACTTTTTCCTGTTTCTGGTCTGCCTGGTCCCACAGAAAACAAGAAATGCTTCTGTTTGGTTTTAATTTTCTGATCACCCAGATGTTTTAAATGAGCAAAGCATTCTGAACTCTTAAGTCATCAGCTTCAGTCAAACATTTCTTCTCAGGTAATCCACATTTTAACAAAAGAAGCTAGGAGCAGGCATCCTGGCTTTTGTTAAGGGCAGAGGCAGCTTTTCTGCATTGCTACATGATCAGCTCGGACCGGGCTAATGGCTTTTGTGCCATTTCAAGTCCTTTGCAGTAATAAAAGTACATTTGAGGTACCATTTTTGTTCCAATTTTCTTCTCCATTGTTGTGATTAAACTCTATCCAAAAGCATCTTAGATAATGAGATTTATCTGGTTGATATCCCTAGATCACAGTCCATCCTTGTGGGAGCTTAGGGTGGAAACTCAAGCTAATAAATGAAGACAATACATGGGGAAACATTGCTTCCTACCTTTCTCGTTTGTCTAAGCTAGTTCTCTTCTGCAGGTCCACTTGCTTAGAGATATTGTCAACTCAGTGGAAGAGCCTTCCCACACTTTAAATCAATACAATTTCTCTCAGATGCAGCAATTAGATGTTCTCATCTATGCACACCCTCAACTGATGCTTCTTCAGATAACCCTAGGCAATGTCATGTGGACAGGTGAGGCTAATTAGGAAAAAGGCAATAATATACAAGGAGGTTTTAAAGATCGAAAGTAAATGTATTAATCACATCCAATCACTTAAACAGCCAAAGCCCAAACAGCAACTGGAAAACACAGAAATGTCAGGGAATGGAAAGAGGAAGGCCTCTAAGAACAATAAATAAAAAAAACTAAAACCAACTCTCCACAGAAACTTCTCAAACCAACGAAAACATAAGGAACTTTTAACATGAAATTTTCTAGATACAAAATTGTTGAAGGCCGATCATTTTCCAGAGGAACAATCAGATGATAATAAAACTAACAATATAGATTGCAGCACTCAAAAAATGAGACATAAAGACATAGCCTACAAATATAGACTATAATTTTATAAACAGAAATGGCAGGATTCTAATCAAAATCAAACTACCAGAAATCAATGACGATAACTCATCCAGTACACCACATTCTTTGGAGAGATTCACTTGAAGCCTTCTGAGGTTTTAATTTTGTAGAAGATATTGTGACTACTAAAAGGATATCATTCAGCCAGGCAATGGTGGCGCACGCCTTTAATCCCTGCACTCGCAGAGGCAGGTAGTTCTCTGTGAGTTTGAGACCAGTCTGGTCTACAGAGCTAGTTCCAGGACAGGCTCCAAAGCCAGAGAAGCCCTGTCTCGAAAAACCAAAAAATAAAAAAGAAAAAGAAAAAAAAATAAAAGGATATCATTCTATTATGATAAAGAATAGGATGTCTGTTAGGGTCACTTAGACAACATTTTGCTTACTATTGTTATGTCCAGGTGGCATGCAATTATTGAGGAGGGGGCAGACCACTAAAATCTATTAAACCAGAAGCAAAGTTGATTCCAGAAAAAAAGGAAAAAACCTCCATGGGGCACACAAAGCTTATCAGTTATATCTGATCACCACCTGAGATTGGATTTCTATATCAGTGGTGATGGGAGATTTACAAACTACCCTATTTATAGCAAGAAGCAAGCATTATGCATGAACAAAAGAATTTTTATAACCTTGAGGTAAAGCTCAGGTACTAATTGCTTTGTTTGTTGTTACCATTTCCAATAACAGGGTTTTTCAGTGAAACTAGGGTTTGCCTATTGTTTCTGTCTGCCACTTCCTGGTGTTCTTTATTGAAGTTCTGTAATCCCTTGATACTGACAGTTTTGCATGTCAAGAAAGGGTATGGGACAATGCACAACAAAAAAGTCATGTACATCCCTTAATTTAAAAGTTAACTCAGCATTTCTAAAAACTGAAAAATGCAGCTGTTCTAGAATTATTATACTTTCATGGCACACAGGTTGTGAGCCTATAATGGCCCCTTGAGCACCATGTTAGAGGTCTTTGACTGAGAAGTGGGTCTTTTGGCTGGTTGTAAATCATGGTTGTCTCATTTGTTATAGGAATGTACCTTAATGGCTTATTAATCTTGGTGAACAAACATTTGCATCTCATGATACTAATATCTAACAGGCATGGTTAGCATACTACTTATCTTTGGGGAATTTGGGATGCACCCCTCCCTTACTTAAATTCTACTGTGTGACTTAATGTCTCCTAAGAACTGGTAAATCCTTATACCATTAATGCTACTATCAATTATGCTCTACTTCAATTTAGCAGTGGAGTGCTACTCTACACAGGAGAAACCGTTTACAAGCTCCACAAAATTAACTACAAATGGATCCTAAACATAAATGTTAAAAGTGAAGAACTTCTGAAGATACTGTGGTCTCCGAGTTTGGAAAATATGGTGATATCTCTCCACATGCGGCAAAATAAGCACTACAGCCACCACCATTTGCAGCTGCCAATGCTCTGCTCAGTGCAGACAGAGCCCAGGCAGTGAAGTTATTCAGAGACTGCCATGGAGAGTTGCAAGGATCACTTAGGACTACTTACTTAGGATAAGGCAGGAACACACTAAACTCTTTGTCCACTGGCTCCCAACCAATCAGGGGAGGACTGTACAGATCAGCCGCACTCCTCAGCAGGTGGACAGTGGCCCCTGACCTGCCAAGCACAGCCACTGCAAACTCCCAGCACTCGGGAGCCAGAGGCAGGCGGATCTGAGTTCGAGTCCAGCCTGGTCTACAAGAGCTACTTCCAGGACAGGATCCAAAACCACAGGGAAACCTTGTCTCAAAAAACCAAAAATAAAAATAAAAATAAAAATAAAAACCGTGGGAAGAGCAGCCATGTGCATGAAGCCCAGCCACTTCTCCCCCCTGGGGACATTGGCCCCTTACTCACCTTGGCCCATCTGTGGAGAGCAACCCCTCATTCACCATGGTACAGCTGACAAACTCTCTCCCCACAAGGGAACCCAAGACACAGTGCACAAGAGAGACTGTGATTTCTTCAGGAAGCGATAAACCGGGAGTCCTTGCTCCCTGAAGAACCCATCCATTTGACTGGTGGAGGCTCTGATTGGTTAGTGAGGTCTGAGTGTCAGAATCAGGTGAGCAGAAGGTCCCAGCAATGGCTGCTAATCAGACCTATCCCAGATTGACTGTAGAACTAAGTCAAATTCAACAGCAAGTCTCTTGCTAATGTAAATCAATGGGTTGGGTTTTAAAAGGAAGTATACAAATTCAGAAAGGGGCTAATCAGACAATGTTGCACAAGAGAAACATTGGGTAAACCAAGAACATTTTAAACAAAGTCCACAGTGGTGTTGGAACTGATAACCATAGTTTTCACCCTTCTGTGAAAAGTCTTGGGTTCTGAGGACCCAGACCAGCAATGGAAGAGGTTGCTCAGCTTCCATGTAAAATGTTAGTCACTGAGTGCTGTAATCTAACACATGGAGTTGCATTCAATTGTCTGTTTCTCAAACATCTCAGCTGACTTAACTTTATCAATCAGGATTGTACATATCTGCATAGATCTGCTCATTGGAAACTGAATACTCAGTCGTTCAAGCTCCCCTCCCTAAATTGCACACCCACGGATTCTGTCTGTCTTCACTCACATGGAAGGAATTAATACATGCAGGGAAATTATAGAGAAAGTCACTCATCATGCCCCATCAGTCAGTCCTTCTTTAAAATGGAGACCCCTGCAGCTCACTGCCTTCAAGTTCAGACTGTGACCTGGCTATTATCTCTTCTCAGAGCAGTGTTCCTCCTCTTCTGGTCTGAATGGAGAAGCCAGGCTCCATAAACAAATCCTTTCTCTGTTCTGCAATGGACAGTCCACTATGTACTCAAACTGGCAATTTCAGAATGTTGTGGTGCTGCAGACATGCAATCCAAGGTTTAGAGTGTTTAGGCAAGAAGACAAGAAGGGCAATGCCTTGTGGGGCTACAGACAGGGTTCAAATAGACTTCAATCAACATAGGAGACCTTGACTCAAAATTTCTTTTCATAAAGACTAGAAATGCCAATGTTCTAGAATTAATATACCTTTATGGCACAACAGGACTTAATGGGGTTGTGACACTGGCATGGTCTCTTGAGCAGCATTAAAAGGATGGTTTTTTAATGGAGGAATGGGTGTTTCTGCTGTTTGTAACACAGGGCTGTCGCCTTTGTTTTGGGAATGCAGCTGGTTAATCCTAGGGAACAAACATTTATATCTTATACTAATCTCTAACATGTGCAGTTACCATACCATTAACCTTTGGAGGATTTGGGATGCAACTCTCCCTTATATAAATTCTACTTTGTGACGTAATATTTTCTAAGAATTTATACCATCAATCCTAGTCTTATCACAGTAACAGTGGAGTGCTACTCTATAAAGGAACTACTGTTTACAAGCTCCACAGAATTAACTACAGATGGATAGTAAACCTAAATGTTAAATGTTCAAAGTACAAAACTTCTGGAAGATACTAGAGGGACCAGGGCTCTCCGACCTTGGCAAATCTGTGTTACACGGGGCTGATTTCATAAAGGATATTTCAAAGCACAGTCCCGCTCCCTGTGCTCTGCACAGATGCAGTCAGGAGAGTGCCAGTCGGCCCAAGAGATACAAAGAACATGCAGGACCACTCAGATCATGCTGGAGCACACTGGCTGATGCAGGACCAGGCAAGAATATAAAGAAATCTGCATCTGATCACTAACTACCACATAGCCAGGGGAAGATGAACCACACTGGCTCTTGTAGCTCAGCACCAGAGAATTTATACATAAAAATCGTAAGATTATTCAGGAATTCCATGGGTACGATTCAGATAAAACTCTGACAATTACTGCCCTAAGCTTCACTGAGCTCAAGAGTATATTGCTGAGCTTCAAGACCTGACAGCCAGCCATCCAGAACTGTAAAATGTGTCATTGCACAATTTAGCCACATGGTGGCAGCACGCGTCTACTATACTGTCGCCCGGCAAGAGACTCAAAGAAGTAGGAGTCTGAGAAGACTAAAAGAAATAGTGACTAGGCAAAAATGCTACATTCAGGGAACAAACACTATAGAAGTCCATAGGACAATGAGAGGAACTGCATCCCAGGAAGCCTGTAGCCAGGTGATAAGGCTAAAAGAGAGACTGTTCACTCAGGCCTTATCACCACCTAAGACTCTCTCCACTGAAAGTCTAAGCTATGATGAAGAGAGCCTGGACCTTACAGCCCTCTCCTACTTATCACTTTTTCCTGTTTCTGGTCTGCCTGGTCCCACAGAAAACAAGAAATGCTTCTGTTTGGTTTTAATTTTCTGATCACCCAGATGTTTTAAATGAGCAAAGCATTCTGAACTCTTAAGTCATCAGCTTCAGTCAAACATTTCTTCTCAGGTAATCCACATTTTAACAAAAGAAGCTAGGAGCAGGCATCCTGGCTTTTGTTAAGGGCAGAGGCAGCTTTTCTGCATTGCTACATGATCAGCTCGGACCGGGCTAATGGCTTTTGTGCCATTTCAAGTCCTTTGCAGTAATAAAAGTACATTTGAGGTACCATTTTTGTTCCAATTTTCTTCTCCATTGTTGTGATTAAACTCTATCCAAAAGCATCTTAGATAATGAGATTTATCTGGTTGATATCCCTAGATCACAGTCCATCCTTGTGGGAGCTTAGGGTGGAAACTCAAGCTAATAAATGAAGACAATACATGGGGAAACATTGCTTCCTACCTTTCTCGTTTGTCTAAGCTAGTTCTCTTCTGCAGGTCCACTTGCTTAGAGATATTGTCAACTCAGTGGAAGAGCCTTCCCACACTTTAAATCAATACAATTTCTCTCAGATGCAGCAATTAGATGTTCTCATCTATGCACACCCTCAACTGATGCTTCTTCAGATAACCCTAGGCAATGTCATGTGGACAGGTGAGGCTAATTAGGAAAAAGGCAATAATATACAAGGAGGTTTTAAAGATCGAAAGTAAATGTATTAATCACATCCAATCACTTAAACAGCCAAAGCCCAAACAGCAACTGGAAAACACAGAAATGTCAGGGAATGGAAAGAGGAAGGCCTCTAAGAACAATAAATAAAAAAAACTAAAACCAACTCTCCACAGAAACTTCTCAAACCAACGAAAACATAAGGAACTTTTAACATGAAATTTTCTAGATACAAAATTGTTGAAGGCCGATCATTTTCCAGAGGAACAATCAGATGATAATAAAACTAACAATATAGATTGCAGCACTCAAAAAATGAGACATAAAGACATAGCCTACAAATATAGACTATAATTTTATAAACAGAAATGGCAGGATTCTAATCAAAATCAAACTACCAGAAATCAATGACGATAACTCATCCAGTACACCACATTCTTTGGAGAGATTCACTTGAAGCCTTCTGAGGTTTTAATTTTGTAGAAGATATTGTGACTACTAAAAGGATATCATTCAGCCAGGCAATGGTGGCGCACGCCTTTAATCCCTGCACTCGCAGAGGCAGGTAGTTCTCTGTGAGTTTGAGACCAGTCTGGTCTACAGAGCTAGTTCCAGGACAGGCTCCAAAGCCAGAGAAGCCCTGTCTCGAAAAACCAAAAAATAAAAAAGAAAAAGAAAAAAAAATAAAAGGATATCATTCTATTATGATAAAGAATAGGATGTCTGTTAGGGTCACTTAGACAACATTTTGCTTACTATTGTTATGTCCAGGTGGCATGCAATTATTGAGGAGGGGGCAGACCACTAAAATCTATTAAACCAGAAGCAAAGTTGATTCCAGAAAAAAAGGAAAAAACCTCCATGGGGCACACAAAGCTTATCAGTTATATCTGATCACCACCTGAGATTGGATTTCTATATCAGTGGTGATGGGAGATTTACAAACTACCCTATTTATAGCAAGAAGCAAGCATTATGCATGAACAAAAGAATTTTTATAACCTTGAGGTAAAGCTCAGGTACTAATTGCTTTGTTTGTTGTTACCATTTCCAATAACAGGGTTTTTCAGTGAAACTAGGGTTTGCCTATTGTTTCTGTCTGCCACTTCCTGGTGTTCTTTATTGAAGTTCTGTAATCCCTTGATACTGACAGTTTTGCATGTCAAGAAAGGGTATGGGACAATGCACAACAAAAAAGTCATGTACATCCCTTAATTTAAAAGTTAACTCAGCATTTCTAAAAACTGAAAAATGCAGCTGTTCTAGAATTATTATACTTTCATGGCACACAGGTTGTGAGCCTATAATGGCCCCTTGAGCACCATGTTAGAGGTCTTTGACTGAGAAGTGGGTCTTTTGGCTGGTTGTAAATCATGGTTGTCTCATTTGTTATAGGAATGTACCTTAATGGCTTATTAATCTTGGTGAACAAACATTTGCATCTCATGATACTAATATCTAACAGGCATGGTTAGCATACTACTTATCTTTGGGGAATTTGGGATGCACCCCTCCCTTACTTAAATTCTACTGTGTGACTTAATGTCTCCTAAGAACTGGTAAATCCTTATACCATTAATGCTACTATCAATTATGCTCTACTTCAATTTAGCAGTGGAGTGCTACTCTACACAGGAGAAACCGTTTACAAGCTCCACAAAATTAACTACAAATGGATCCTAAACATAAATGTTAAAAGTGAAGAACTTCTGAAGATACTGTGGTCTCCGAGTTTGGAAAATATGGTGATATCTCTCCACATGCGGCAAAATAAGCACTACAGCCACCACCATTTGCAGCTGCCAATGCTCTGCTCAGTGCAGACAGAGCCCAGGCAGTGAAGTTATTCAGAGACTGCCATGGAGAGTTGCAAGGATCACTTAGGACTACTTACTTAGGATAAGGCAGGAACACACTAAACTCTTTGTCCACTGGCTCCCAACCAATCAGGGGAGGACTGTACAGATCAGCCGCACTCCTCAGCAGGTGGACAGTGGCCCCTGACCTGCCAAGCACAGCCACTGCAAACTCCCAGCACTCGGGAGCCAGAGGCAGGCGGATCTGAGTTCGAGTCCAGCCTGGTCTACAAGAGCTACTTCCAGGACAGGATCCAAAACCACAGGGAAACCTTGTCTCAAAAAACCAAAAATAAAAATAAAAATAAAAATAAAAACCGTGGGAAGAGCAGCCATGTGCATGAAGCCCAGCCACTTCTCCCCCCTGGGGACATTGGCCCCTTACTCACCTTGGCCCATCTGTGGAGAGCAACCCCTCATTCACCATGGTACAGCTGACAAACTCTCTCCCCACAAGGGAACCCAAGACACAGTGCACAAGAGAGACTGTGATTTCTTCAGGAAGCGATAAACCGGGAGTCCTTGCTCCCTGAAGAACCCATCCATTTGACTGGTGGAGGCTCTGATTGGTTAGTGAGGTCTGAGTGTCAGAATCAGGTGAGCAGAAGGTCCCAGCAATGGCTGCTAATCAGACCTATCCCAGATTGACTGTAGAACTAAGTCAAATTCAACAGCAAGTCTCTTGCTAATGTAAATCAATGGGTTGGGTTTTAAAAGGAAGTATACAAATTCAGAAAGGGGCTAATCAGACAATGTTGCACAAGAGAAACATTGGGTAAACCAAGAACATTTTAAACAAAGTCCACAGTGGTGTTGGAACTGATAACCATAGTTTTCACCCTTCTGTGAAAAGTCTTGGGTTCTGAGGACCCAGACCAGCAATGGAAGAGGTTGCTCAGCTTCCATGTAAAATGTTAGTCACTGAGTGCTGTAATCTAACACATGGAGTTGCATTCAATTGTCTGTTTCTCAAACATCTCAGCTGACTTAACTTTATCAATCAGGATTGTACATATCTGCATAGATCTGCTCATTGGAAACTGAATACTCAGTCGTTCAAGCTCCCCTCCCTAAATTGCACACCCACGGATTCTGTCTGTCTTCACTCACATGGAAGGAATTAATACATGCAGGGAAATTATAGAGAAAGTCACTCATCATGCCCCATCAGTCAGTCCTTCTTTAAAATGGAGACCCCTGCAGCTCACTGCCTTCAAGTTCAGACTGTGACCTGGCTATTATCTCTTCTCAGAGCAGTGTTCCTCCTCTTCTGGTCTGAATGGAGAAGCCAGGCTCCATAAACAAATCCTTTCTCTGTTCTGCAATGGACAGTCCACTATGTACTCAAACTGGCAATTTCAGAATGTTGTGGTGCTGCAGACATGCAATCCAAGGTTTAGAGTGTTTAGGCAAGAAGACAAGAAGGGCAATGCCTTGTGGGGCTACAGACAGGGTTCAAATAGACTTCAATCAACATAGGAGACCTTGACTCAAAATTTCTTTTCATAAAGACTAGAAATGCCAATGTTCTAGAATTAATATACCTTTATGGCACAACAGGACTTAATGGGGTTGTGACACTGGCATGGTCTCTTGAGCAGCATTAAAAGGATGGTTTTTTAATGGAGGAATGGGTGTTTCTGCTGTTTGTAACACAGGGCTGTCGCCTTTGTTTTGGGAATGCAGCTGGTTAATCCTAGGGAACAAACATTTATATCTTATACTAATCTCTAACATGTGCAGTTACCATACCATTAACCTTTGGAGGATTTGGGATGCAACTCTCCCTTATATAAATTCTACTTTGTGACGTAATATTTTCTAAGAATTTATACCATCAATCCTAGTCTTATCACAGTAACAGTGGAGTGCTACTCTATAAAGGAACTACTGTTTACAAGCTCCACAGAATTAACTACAGATGGATAGTAAACCTAAATGTTAAATGTTCAAAGTACAAAACTTCTGGAAGATACTAGAGGGACCAGGGCTCTCCGACCTTGGCAAATCTGTGTTACACGGGGCTGATTTCATAAAGGATATTTCAAAGCACAGTCCCGCTCCCTGTGCTCTGCACAGATGCAGTCAGGAGAGTGCCAGTCGGCCCAAGAGATACAAAGAACATGCAGGACCACTCAGATCATGCTGGAGCACACTGGCTGATGCAGGACCAGGCAAGAATATAAAGAAATCTGCATCTGATCACTAACTACCACATAGCCAGGGGAAGATGAACCACACTGGCTCTTGTAGCTCAGCACCAGAGAATTTATACATAAAAATCGTAAGATTATTCAGGAATTCCATGGGTACGATTCAGATAAAACTCTGACAATTACTGCCCTAAGCTTCACTGAGCTCAAGAGTATATTGCTGAGCTTCAAGACCTGACAGCCAGCCATCCAGAACTGTAAAATGTGTCATTGCACAATTTAGCCACATGGTGGCAGCACGCGTCTACTATACTGTCGCCCGGCAAGAGACTCAAAGAAGTAGGAGTCTGAGAAGACTAAAAGAAATAGTGACTAGGCAAAAATGCTACATTCAGGGAACAAACACTATAGAAGTCCATAGGACAATGAGAGGAACTGCATCCCAGGAAGCCTGTAGCCAGGTGATAAGGCTAAAAGAGAGACTGTTCACTCAGGCCTTATCACCACCTAAGACTCTCTCCACTGAAAGTCTAAGCTATGATGAAGAGAGCGTGGACCTTACAGCCCTCTCCTACTTATCACTTTTTCCTGTTTCTGGTCTGCCTGGTCCCACAGAAAACAAGAAATGCTTCTGTTTGGTTTTAATTTTCTGATCACCCAGATGTTTTAAATGAGCAAAGCATTCTGAACTCTTAAGTCATCAGCTTCAGTCAAACATTTCTTCTCAGGTAATCCACATTTTAACAAAAGAAGCTAGGAGCAGGCATCCTGGCTTTTGTTAAGGGCAGAGGCAGCTTTTCTGCATTGCTACATGATCAGCTCGGACCGGGCTAATGGCTTTTGTGCCATATCGAAATATGGGCCCACAATCCACCCTCTTATTAATTTTAATAAACCCTTTGCTTCTGCAACAAGACAGATATGTCGCGCCTGACTTGGGCAAAGTCCTCATTTACCCAAATTTTCCCGTCATTGGAGCAGGCATCTTTTATGCAAGCCCCTGTCTTAGGCATCTGGGGAGAAGCCTCACACCCGTCATTGACTGCCGACCTCTGTAAAGAGATTAGTGGAGAGAAATATACTTTCTAGGCCCTGTGTATCAGCCATTACTTGTTAGGATGCATCACAATGCTTCATGTATAATTATGCTCCCAAAGACTATATTCTCCTATCTTAAAGGAGAGTAGAATCACCTGAGTTGAAAATGTTTCCTCCGCTGGTACAGAACATCATTCAGAGTTTACTTTCTCAGCATGCGTATCAACTCAACATTCATAGTCAATCTCTCTTTCAGCCAAATCTCAACCGCAGCAACTCACAATCGTGATTTTTACACATCATCAGTCAATACCGTTCTTTAGTTTTCTAATACCGTAACTTCATGTTTAGCCGGTCAAAACCAGCTCTCCCAATTTTCATAATTTCATGTTTGGCAGGTCAAAACCAGCTTTCCCAATTATTGATAATTTCATAATTAGCCGGTAAATACCAGCTCTCCTAATTCGTAATTGCATGTTTAGCCGGTCAGTACCAGCTCTCCAATTATTCATAATTTCATAATTTTCTTTACCATAACTTTATATGAAATTAAAATGACTGGAAACATTCAAAAATTGCCCAAATATAATATGCTTAACCATTGGAGAAATGCAAATCAAAACAACTCTGAGACTCTTATCTCTGTAACATGACAAAGATTAAAAACTCACAACTTATGTTTAAAGGAAACTCCTCCACTGCTGTTTAATTCTCACAAAATTAGGCAACAAACCATTTTAAAACTCAGCTATCTCTTCTGGGCCTATATACAAAAGATGCTCAACCATACAACAAGGACATGTGCTTAACCATGTTCATAGCAGAATTACTTTATCATACACAGAATCTGAAAACAACTCAAATGAATCTCCTCTACATATATCATGAACGAGATACTCATAAATATTATAAATATTTGAGTAACTCTAATCACACAAATTGAAAAACTTGTATAACAAGAACTTTAAATCTCTGAAGGAAGATATTTAAGCCATCAGAAAATTGAAAGATTTCCTATTCTCTTGTAAAGATAGCACCAATCATAGCAAAATTGACAATGTTATTGAAAGCAATCTACGGATCTAATGCAAATGCCCATTAAACTTGTAACAAAATTCTTCACAGACTTTGAAAAAACAATCCTTAGCCTTGTGAGAAAAGACAAAAACTCAGGCTAGCCTGAACAATCTTAAAATCCTGTACAATCAAGGAACTTCTGAATGCATCACAATCTCTGACTTTAAACTTTACTAGAGGCACAGCACTGAAATCAATCCACCTTGGATACAAATTCACTTGCCTACAAACAGCAGACTATTAACAAAAAGGCAAAATTGTGAAATGAAAAAGCATTTTAACCTGCTTACCTCAGAGGCTACTTTAATTTAAATCTGGCTTTTTCTTTCAGTTGAAACTGCGCTGCACAGCAGGGAGTAGAACAGGCTCTTTGTCTGTTAGACTGCCTTCCTGAGCTCTAGGGGGCAGATTTTTTACTAGGTGCCGGGGCTCAAGTCACATCCCCATCTAGCAGTCAGGTAGGCCCTGAATTAGCATCTCTATAAGACACCTTCCAAATTACAAAAGAAAGGAAGCACCAAACCTCTGAACTCTTAAGTCATCAGCTTCAGTCATACATTTCTTCTCAGGTAATCCACATTTTAACAAAAGAAGCTAGGAGCAGGCATCCTGGCTTTTGTTCAGGGCAGAGACAGCTTGTCTGCAGAGCTACGTGATCAGCTCCGACCGGGCTAATGGCTTTTGTGCCATATCGAAATATGGGGCCACACTGAAAGAACCTGTAAACTTCCTACTACTGGGGCTCATTATTGCCACCCAGAGTCCATCAATAGCTAGGACCACCTAGCTGGGATTCAAGACAATAGCAGTTACCACAATTCCATATTGGTAGTTAGTGTTACCTCTTCAGAGGAAGGTGGGATAAGAACTGGAGGTAGAAATCAACTATACAATTTAGGGAAGAGGCGGCTGGAGAGATGGCTCAGTGGTTAGGAGCATTGTGTGCTCTTCCAAAGGACCCGAGTTCGAGTCCTGGCAACCACATGGTGGCTCACAGCCATCTGTCATGGGGTCTGGTGCCCTCTTCAGGGCACCAGAATATTGTATATAATAAATAAATAATAATAAATAATAAATATTTGTTTATATTTATATGTATATGTATATAAAATAATATAATAAATAATAAATAAATAATATTTATATTTATTGGTGTTTATATGTATATAAAAATAATATAATAAATAATAAATATTTATATGTATATAATAAATAATATAATAAATAAATAAATATTAAAAAAACCAATTTAGGGAAGAAAAAAAACAACTCTCGTGGCTCTTTATTGGCTCCCTATTTGCTCACAATCTACTACCCACTGGTGTTCTTGATTGTTAGGCTTGCCCAGAATCCCTCAATAGCTAGAATTGCCCAGCTAAGCCTCAAGCAGTTCCCCAACTAGATGAGCAGAAATCAAATGACTAAGCCAGCACAGCCCTTCCCAGCTCTACCATTCCACCCTAGGGGAACACAGGGTTCTAGTCTGGAATATTGGCATTTTAGTAGAAACTCTTCCAGTCTCTGAGAGCACTTCCTGTTCTTTTCCAAAATATGGTGTTACTTGTATGTGTTCCATTACAGAGTCACTGACCAGTGTAATAAACCGTTTCCCTTATAGCTCAGATATTCTGAAGCCAAACCTAGGTCACATGCAAACAGCAACCCTTGATAAAGCAAAATTCATCATTTTTCTAATTTCTGGAAAGCTTAGAGGCAAGAAAGTGGTGACATAAATGATGTAATTAAAGTCTAGAAGTGTTTTACCCTAAAAGCATCAACTGCAAGCAATTTCTAAGTCTGTTTTGCCTCTGTCCATGACAAGAACCCACTTGTTCCAAAATTCTATAAAATGATTTTTCATGTTAAACTCTGCTGTTTCTGGGAATGCTAAAAGCTAGAACTCTTCACATATGTGGGAAAAGTTATATTTGGACCTTTCAGTTCTGTACCAGAAAAAAGAGACATTTTTAAAGAACTTTGCCACTGTGGCTTATTTTAAAAAAAAAGGCTTTCTAACTTTAAACATGTTTAAAAGGCCTTCTTTCCCTATACATGTGTTTAAAAGTTCCAGGCTTTTTTAATAAAAAAACAAAAACAAAATCGAAGTTCACTGTGTGTTTAAACAAAATTATGAAACGGCCTGTATTCCTCTTTATAGATTATTTTTCTTAGTCATCTCATTTTAAAATATATGAGTTTTACATTAGGAATTTTCATTTATCGTTTTTCTTTTTTCTTTTTGCTGGGTTGGGACTTGGGGCCACTCCCATGCAAGTCAGGTGTTTATTACTGAGCTACTCCCAAATTCAAGATTGAACCTTTTTGTTTTGTTGGGGTTTTTTTGTCGTTGTTGTTTTGTCTGTTTGGATTTTTTGTTATTATTGTTTTTGAGGTGGAGTATCTCTGTGTAACCCTGGCTGTACTAGAACTCACTCTGTAGACCAGGCTAGCAGCAAACTCACAGAGATCTCCCTGCCTCTGCCTCATGAGTGAAGGTTGTAATTTTTTAAAGATAATGAAAAATATGGCTATTTGTTTTTTATCCCTGTACCAAAATACCTTCAGGAACCTAAAATGACTAAAGGTTTCAGAGAGCCATGATCAGATGGCTTTACAGTATGGGCCTCAGACAAGACAAAAAAGTAGTGGGTGAAGCACATAGCAGAGAAGGCTGCTTACTCAGCCAACAGACAGTAGTAACTGAGAGCTAAGAAGCCAGAGCAAGGCATCACTTCACAGAAATACCCCCACGAGGGGCTGGAGAGATGGCTCAGTGGTTAAGAGCATTGCCTGCTCTTCCAGAGGACCTGAGTTCGAGTCCTGGCAACCACATGGTGGCTCACAACCATCTGTCATGGGGTCTGGTGCCCTCTTCAGGGCACCAGAATATTGTATATAATAAATAAATAATAATAAATAATAAATATTTGTTTATATTTATATGTATATGTATATAAAATAATATAATAATAAATAAATAATATTTATATTTATTTGTGTTTATATGTATATAAAAATAATATAATAAATAATAAATATTTATATGTATATAATAAATAATAAATAAATAAATATTTAAAAAAAAGAAATACCCCCACAAAGCTCCATCTCCAAACAGCCAACCAAACTGTTGTCCCATCAACCAGCTACTCCAGTGATGAGGTTAGAGGCTCTGGCATGTTCCGGCCTCTCCAAACCCCATGTGTTAACAAGCAAGCAGATAGCCTTCGGGTGTGACAATGCTTAATTTAAACCCTTACACCATGCTTCTAAGTACTAAAAACTTACGATTAAATCATGATGTTTGGTACCTAACTTTAAATACCTACAAAAGCATTTATGATGTCTTTCTTTAAACATCTGTGAAGCTGCACTACGTAAACATGCACAAGAGAGACAGGCTGAAACCCAAGCCAGCAGATTATAAACCACAACTTCCCAAAGTTTGTGTCCATTAGACAACACAGATGTCCTTGTAGCCTGTCTGTCAAAAATAAAGGTCCAAAATAAAGTTCAGTATGATATCTACTAACAATGTTAATACGTAAAGAGTATTTACTTTTGAATAACGTTGTTACACTAAACCAGGACTTTAAATTCTCAGTACTATAAATATATAGCCCAAAGAACCATGTTATAGTTGCCTGTGAATCTTAGGATTCTGCCTTCCAATGATCAATCACCAAAATCCCCATTTCTAGATGTGACAACTAAAAGCTGAGTCCAGATATAGCTCTATGTCTCCTAGGACTTAAATAAAATCACTGCTGCTTTAGAAACCATGAGTTAACTTAAATGAAATTCTAAAAGTTGATCTAAGCGATTTTATGAAGACTTTAGATATATTAGTCAATATTACTAATAAATCCAAATCTTATAAATGGAGTCAATACCAATAGGGAATGTAAACATTCTAAAGAAGGAAAAAATTCAAAGCATAATAACAAGGACATGAATGCTGCTATCACATGATACTCATAATGTTTTCAATCTCGAAGCCTTCGGGTCCACGAAAGAAACCAACACCGCTAAAAGTCCACTATTTCAGGATGAAATCAGTGACGGCTTACGGCAAGTTGTCTAAAGGACAATTTCTGTCTTTGTGACACACACCCAGTTAATGTTAAACTAAAACAAACTCAGGTAGTAAGTGAACTAGGACAAAATATGCTTAAGACAGTCTAAAATTGTATAAAGACAGTTCACTAATATGTCTAAGTTTCTTTCTCATTTCTCTTCAAAGGAAATCTGTCATAAAAATACACACATTTTATCAAACACACTACACACTACACCAACACATACACACACGATACAAACACACTACACACACCATACTACACCAAACACATATACATACACACATCATACACACACTACACCACACACATACACACACCAAACACATCGCACACACTACACCACACACATACATTTCTACACAATACACATCACACTAAACCACATACATATACACATCACACACTCCACACTATACCACACTACATCACACGTACCACACACATACATATACACACCATCCACACCACACACACTACACCACACACACATACCTACACACATCACAATACACTACACACACATACACACACATGACACACACCATACTACACCACACATACCACACTAAACCACACACACCATACACACACACATCACAATACACCACACACACATACACACACATGCACACACACACTAAACCACACACACATATACACTACACACTACACCACACACACACACATCACACACACACACTACACCACACACACACCACACACACACATCACAATACACCACACACACCACACACACACATCACAATACACCACACACATACACATCACACACACACACTACACCACACACATACACACACCACACACACACACACACATCACAATACACCACACACACATACATACACACTACACACACCATACTACACCAAACACATATACATACACGCATCACACACTACACCACACACATATACATACACACATCACACACGCCACACTATACCACACTACATCACACGTACCACACACATACATATACACACCATCCACATCACACATACACTACACCACACACACACCTACACACATCACAATACACCACACACATACACATACACTACACCACACACATATACATACACATGACACACACCATACTACACCACACGTACCACGCTAAACCACACACACATACACACACCACACACACACACATCACAATACACCACACTAAACCACACACCATACACACACCACACACACACACATCACAATACACCACACACACATACATACACATGACACACACCATACTACACCACACATACCACACTAAACCACACACACATACACACACCACACACACACATCACAATACACCACACACACACACATACACATGACACACACCATACTACACCACACGTACCACGCTAAACCACACACACATACACACACATGCACACACACATCACAATACACCACACACACACACATACACATGACACACACCATACTACACCACACGTACCACACTAAACCACACACACCATACACACACCACACACACACACATCACAATACACCACACACACACACATACACATGACACACACCATACTACACCACACGTACCACACTAAACCACACACACCATACACACATCACAATACACCACACACACATACACACACCACACACACACACATACACACATCACAATACACCACACACATACACACCACACACACACACACACACAATACACCACACACACATACACATGACACACACCATACTACACCACACGTACCACACTAAACCACACACACATACACACACATGCACACACACACACACACAATACACCACACACACATACACATGACACACACCACACTACACCACACGTACCACACTAAACCACACACACATACACACACCACACACACACACATCATAATACACCACACACACATACATACACATGACACACACCATACTACACCACACATACCACACTAAACCACACACACATACACACACACATACACATGACACACACCACACTAAACCACACACACATACACACACATGCACACACACACTACACCACACACACATACACACACCACACACACACACATCACAATACACCACACACACATACATACACATGACACACACCATACTACACCACACATACCACACTAAACCACACACACCATACACACACATGCACACACTATAAAGAATCTTAAAGCAGTTAGACATGGGCATGGGCATAGTGGCACACACCTTTAATCTCAGCACTTGAGAGGCAGAGGCAGGCAGATCTCTTTGAGTTCAAGGCCAGCCTTGTCAACATAGAGAATTTCAGAACCGTCAGGGATACATAGAAATCGTGTCTCAAAAGTACAAAAGGAAACAAAAAAACATCCGCAGCAAGTAGTTCGTTTAACCAATCCAGAGAATAAAGAAATTTTATGGAAAAATAAAGTAAAAATGAACACTGCCTAACTAAGGTTTTCATTAATCTTAAACATAGCCCAATTTCTTGCTATTTTTAGAAGAATTATTTATGTGTGTGAGTGCTTCTATTTGCATGTGTGCCTGCACGAAAGAAGAGGGCATCAGTTCCCATTACAGATGGTTGTGAGCCACCATGTGGGTGCTGGGAATTTTTTTTTGGTTTTTGAGACACGGTTTCTCTGTGGCTTTGGAGCCTATCCTGGAACTAGCATTGTAGACCAGGCTGGTCTCGAACTCACAGAGATCCACCTGCCTCTGCCTCCCGAGTGCTGGGATTAAAGGGATGCACTACCACTACCAGGCTCCTATTCTTATTTCCAGGGGCACAAACATTCAGGTTTTGTAATCTCAGGGGATTATGAGGAACAACTTCTACTGATCCACACAGTAGTACAATGACTACAGTTAACAAAAATTTAGTGAAATGTTTCCAAGTCAATAGCAGAGAGGATTTTGAAAGTTCCTAACACAAACAAAAAAAAATTTGAGGTGATAGATATACCAGTTACCGTGACATGATCATTAACACTGTTTACATGCATTGAGATAGCTCACAATACCCCATGCTATAACTCCTATGTAGCAAATAAAATCAAATATAGCCAAGAGTGGTCATATATATCTCAAACCCAATATTTGGGAGGCAGAAGAAGGTGCATCTTAGTTCCAGGTCAGCCAGAACTACAACAATGAGACTCTGTCCAAATAAATAAACTGCAAGTATAAGGCTAGTGGAAGGGTTTCAAACTGAAAGACGGTTGACATCTGCAAACAAACTGGGGCACAATGAGTGTAGCATACCATTAACAGGCTCATCCAAGCAGTGGTTCCCCAGCCTCTGGGGTCCTTCAATTCTCCTCTCCTGCATCCTTAATCTTCCATGGATCTCACCGCACAGTTTAGCCCTAAGTTTAGGCAAGCAATCCCGACTGGGACTCAGATTCAGCACTCACACAAGTAACAAAAGTTCAGAAAACAAGTGTTCGTCCAAAAATGAAAGACAGACAGACAGGCCTTCCAAGAATGAGAAGACTTGAGGGAAATGGGTCATATCTGAAGGACAGATAAACAATAAGCAGGGCAGGCCTGAGATGTAACTCTGATGTCAAAGTGCCTGGGCACCTGGAAGAGGAGAAGGGAGTTAGGGGCTGGGGGAAGGAAGAGGAGGAAAAGGGGAAGAAGGGGAAAGAGGAGGAGGAGGAGGAAGACATAGCCTTATGAATCTCCACATGGTCTATTCAGAGTCAAAAAAAATAAAGTAGGCAAGGCATGGTGGTGTATGCCTTTAATCGCAGCACTTGGAGGTGGCGGTGGGTGTCAGGCATAATTTTGCTGGAAGATTCTGAAGACCATGACACAAGTATCTCTAGCAGCCAGGCTACTAAGTATTTAAGTGCACTATAAGATTCATGTGTAACTTCCCAGCTACTGACTTTGATCACTAAACTAAGGAGACACATATCCACTGAGCCACTTTTCAGGTTCTTTCACTCACACGGGCTTAATGAACATGCATAGAGCCAGCAATGCATTTTTAAGACTTTCTTCAGGTGAGGCAAAATACTGTTAAGAGATGAAGATGATGAGCAAGGAAATGGGGGAGGAGACTCGCTGACTGAGAAACAATTTTATCATTATTTCAAAATTAATCTTAAATTTGTAAAAGATATTCTAAGGAAGAAAGAGCTCAATGAACTAAATTGCTCTAAATGTATATTCTGATATGCATATGAAAGTAATGTGGTCCTCTCAATGTTTTCTTCATTTTACTGGCACACCTACAGGTTTCTTACTCTCTTCTTTTAGTCTTTAAAACCAAATCTCACTTCTAAGACAAAGTGTGAGGTAGTCCCTTCTACTGCTAAATTATATAGAAGACAATTTCAATTATGTTGTCCTGTAGACAGAGCAAGGGTACCATTTGCTAAAAGTAATGGAGAAACTCAGGCACTAATTTCTAATAGGCCTCTGCTGTCACTTCCCTTGACCCTAGTTATCCTCTTCAGGGAGAAGGCAGGTGAGATTCATCTTGATTCACCCTGCTGTCGACCAAATGTGGAAAATTCTTTAAGCACAGCTACTTTTCCATTTTGTCTACACACTGAAATCATCTGAGGAACTTTCAAAACTTTAAACGCTCAAGTCACACCCCAACCATGCACATCATAATATCTAAGGGGTGGGTGGGGCCAGTCACCTATACTTTCCAAAGTGTCCAATATGGTCCAAGATGAAGCCAAGATTGATACCTGCTATGCTGGATCGCCCCTCTTGATTTCGAGTGATTTTTGCCATAAGTGAAATCAGAAAAGCCAACCTGGAGCAAGTCAGAACCACAGCCATGCACAGAAGGTACAGTGGGATCCCAAACAGGGGGATGGTACAGGTGCTGCGCTGAGCTCCACTAAGGGTTACCCCGCGCCTCACTGGAGGACCATGCTTTCAAACAGCTTGCCCTTCCAGCAAAAATAAGTCGGCTAATTTTAAAGGTACCATTGTCTGTATTTGTCCCTACTCATTAGAATTTTCTCCAAAAAAAAAGGCAAATCTCTTGAGAAGGACAGAGAATGTGTGCACCCGGGCCCAACACAACCTACAGAGGAGCTCTAATCCCCCTGGCTGCCTAGAAAGCACCTGCCCCGCTCTAGGCAGGGAAGTACCCAGCCCACAGTCACTGCACCTTCCAAGCATTGCCTGCACCTGCCAAGCCTTGCCCACCCCTCCTACCTTCCAGCAGCTCATCCAAGCTGGTGACCTTCCGACTGCAGTCTATGGTGTAGATTGTGCGGACACCCTGAGGCAGGTTCACATTGTCAGAAAACGAGAGGGTCAGCTCTGTGAGAAGCGAATCAAAGGAACTGAAGCTATCATTGGAGATGGCAAAGAACAGGCCATTGAAGTAGCGGTCCCCATTCCGGTAGAAGCGTGCCTTCTTGGCCTTCTTCTCAAAGCTTAAGGCCTGCAAAGTCCGCGTGCGGTAGAAGCTGCAGTGTGCACTGTGCTCCAGGCTGGGGGATGAGCCCATTGCCCTTGGGGCCAGAGATGCTGCTGCCCCCTGAGGAGCTGGGAGCCCCTCTCCGTGACCCTGGCAGCGTCCTTTTGTCCCGTTCTTCAAAATGCTACAGCTCAATGCTCCTGGTGCTGGCCATCAAGGTTGCTCAGAGAAAGCTCTCCACAAATAAATAAATTAATGAAGGAACGTCCCCACAGCCCCAGCCGCAGTGCGCCATGATCTGGGCGCTCTGGCCTTAAAGCATTGGGACACCTGGCCCGAGCACGCGGGCTGTGCTTGCAGGTGGGCCCGCTCAGACAGCTAAAAGCTGTCTCGGCTTGCAGCTGCCCAGCTCATTGTTCCGCGCACCCTCTCCGTCACCGCCGCCAGCTTGGGAGCCCCACGTCCCCTAAGCGCCTCCTTGGCCGGGCCCTGCCTCACACATAGCGCGTGGGCAGTGGGCCAGAAACCACTAAGTTGAAAGACCCAAGGCTTGCCCCGGTTCGCGTCCAGTCCGCACTCGCTATCCGGCGCGCTAAACGGAGGAAGTGGAGGGGATGGGGTGGAGCGCGAGCTTGGGCGAGGCGCATCGTGGCTGTGACGTGCGGCCTGGGGTCCCGGGTTCACGTCGCCACCTCGCCCGCTGCCAGGACCGGTCCATGGCCAATGAGCGGCAAAGCTGACCGGGATCCTCACGCTGCGCTGGGCCCCTGAGGGAAGAGCGCAGCCTCCTCCCAGGGGCGCACGCTTATGGGCATTCGAGCTCGCGGCCGCCTGGCAGAGCCTGGATCCCGGAGGACTCCTTCTACCACTCTTGGGATACCACAAACCGCAAGGAGAGGGAGGTGGTGAGGAAGAGGGCGGCGCGGCTTGAGGAGCAGCTGGACCTTTCATGGGGGCCCCGCCCTCCAGGCAGCGGGAGCTGCGTGCTCCTGGGCGTGGACTCATGCTCAGCAGCTGTGGGGGAGGGGGGGGCTAGCATAACCAGGAACATTGCCAGAGCTCTTTTTATGACTACGCTGTAAGATTGATGCGAAAACAAAAAGACTCAAAAGAGGAAGGGAAGAAAAAACTAATCTCAATTATGAACATGAATGCAAAAATACTCTATCCCATCCTAGCTTGCCACCAAGGAATCCTATCCATCTGGAGTGTGTTGATGTCCATCACCACAGTCTACTCCAGGGTGGAGTAGATATAAGAGACTGCAGAGCTAAGAAAACTAAGAGAAGACAGACCAAGAAAAAACCACAAGCACAGAGGTAGCCGCAGCCAAGACCATACCAAGCAGGCAAGACTCTCCTAACAGGATTGGTACAAATGTGCATGCATTTATGTAGGAATACCTCCAACAATTTGAAAGACAGCATGATAGTATGAGAAGCCAGGGAATTTACAACAGGAGAATTTGAACACCCTAATCCAGAGGTGGGACAAGAAATAGATTTTAAACATAAAATTATAAAAAATTATAAAATTTATAAAATTATAAAAAAATACAGATCATACCACAGAAACCTGTACTCCACAAAATTGTGAAACATAAATGAAATGAACAATTTTCTGGCTAGTCACCATTTACCTAAAATAAAATGAGGCTTGGATGAGCAATTTAAATAGGCATATACTCTTAAAGGAAATCGAAGCTCTCATCAAAAGCAAACCAAATATCCCAGGGCCAAATGGTTTTAATGAAGAATTCCATCAGAACTTCCTGTACTCCTCCAAATGTTGCACAAAATATAACCAGAAGGAACATTGCCAGAACTCGTTTTATGAGTATGAAGTAAGATTGATGCGAAACCACACAAAGAATCAACGGAGGAAAAGAATTAAAAACTAATCTCAGTCATGAGCATGAACGACAAAATACTCAATCAAACGATGGCAAACCAGATCCAGGAATCTATTTTAAAAACCTACATAATAAATTCAGCCTCATCCCAGAGATGCAGGGATGGCACAACAGTCATCAATGCAGTAACACAATCCATGATATAAATAAACTTAAAAAAAAATACATGAGGCTCTCAGCATAGCCCATTAATCATGCATGGGATATTGGCACTGAAAATTAAGAAACAGCATAACCTGTATGTACAGATTATACACATTACAATTTCAAACATCAGCCATCTTTTGGAAAATTGTTGAGCATATTTGGAAAAATACTTCTATACAAATGGGTCAATTGGGGCCCATGGGGTTAACTTTGTAACAATTGTTCTGAAATATCACAACTTGTGATTTGCTTAGTGTTACCAGGATGAATCAAGCCAATAATAAAAAGATAACAGGAAGCCATTTTCTGGCATTGATTGCCTTCCACACAGCCCATAATGCAATACAGATAGCTGCCTTAAAAAAAACTTAAAACAGCAGTATCTGGTTCTACTTGTAAAATTACCTTATTCTGTAATACTAATGTTACTGCCTATGTGCTACTTACTTACATATGTATTTTAACCTGGAAGAGTCAATTTCACTACTGGAATTAGTAGTAAAGATTTTCTATGATATTCATGTATTAATCCCTCTGTTAAGTTTAATCCTCATCACTTATGACACTACAGCAACATACACATATTTGGCTGCCTGTAAACCTAGGTCATTCTTGGGCTCTAAGTACTCTAGATCATCATGTTGTAGAATTCCTAAATAAGATATTGAAAAGAACAAATTGCATGTTAGATTTAGTAATAGCTGTAATTCCTAGCCTTATCGCTGTTGCTGCTAATGATTCTGTGACTGGTATTGCTTTACATACATCCCTGCAAACAAAGCATTTTGTAGGGCAACAGTATAAAGTTTATCAAGAACTGGACTCAACAAGCTCAAATAGATGCTCTACTTCAGACAGAGATTGATGGACTTAAGCAAACTGTGGGATGGTTGGGAAAGAAATATTTATCTGTGCAAGAACTTATTACTTTGCCTTGTAATTGGAATTCAACAACTTTTGGCATTACTGATAAGGCTCATAATGATTTTTAACATAAATAGAAGGTTATTCAACCTTATCGTTTGGGCAATGCTGCTTCTAGATCTCTCATTGAGCACTTACATAATGATATAGAACTTGCTTTTCCTAATCATTTCCTGATTCAGATTCCTCTACCATTCACACATTTATGATGATGAATTGACAGGATAATATGAAAAATTAGACCCTGAGGGATTCACACAAGGCATTAATCATACCTCTGTTAGTATGCTTGTTGCAATCATTCTCATGGCTTTCTATTTTTGATGATGTATCAGTTTGTTTCAAATGCGGAAAATTCATACTTTTACTATTACTATACATATTAATAGTTTTACTATTATTGACTTATTATAATTAATTATTAATAATTAATTTATTATCAATTATTTACTATTAATATACATATTAATAATTTTACTATTATTGACTTATTAATAATTAATTATTAATAATTAATTTATTATTCATTATTTACTATTAATATACATATTAATAATTTTACTATTATTTACTTATTAATAATTAATTTATTATTCATTATTTACTATTAATATACATATTAATAATTTTACTATACATATTAATACTCCATTTACCACAAATAAAAATCAAAAAAAAAAGGAAAATAACGAATGCACCAAACTACCTTAGAGTGCAGGCTACTCGTGGTAGAGATGAGACAAAGTCGGGAAACGGTTGCATGAGAAAACAAGCATCGATGAAAGCAAACTCTGCCTATTTCTCAAAGGTTCTCTCAGAATCTATACCATGGATAAAGAATTTGTTTTTGAGCGCAGTTGCTCACACTGTACCAGTCACAAAGGAGTGCTTTGCTTCTGTAGACGTGTTGCCTTGTGTCTATGGACTTATTTTCATTTTTATTACTGAAAAATGATGATTTATTTTTATTATTTATTTTTATTATATTATATTTATTATTAATATAAAAATGAAATATTTATTATTTCATTTTTATATTCATTGAGGTATTGTTCTGGCAAGGAGAGGCGAGAGTTTACCATGACCATGTACGTGAGTCCAGAGGGGTTTCAGAGTTGGGGTTAATGATTATTTATTTTTATTATTTATTTTTATTATATTATTTATTATTAATATAAAAATGAAATATTTATTATTTCATTTTTATATTCATTGAGGTATTCCCAGTGTACTGATTTACAAGACAACCATACCAAGAGTCTACAATGCAGTAGATGTTGATCAGTGTCACCGGAACAGGGACCATAAAGAGTAAAAGTTAGGAAGTGTAAAATATTAACCAGATAAGTAATCCTCATTACAGGGTAATGGGACAAGCCAAATCCTCTCTGTACCTTGCTATCCTAAAGCATTCAGTAAAAACTCATAGGGTTCACATTTCTCTTTCTGATTTAGAAATGTGTGTGGAAATAATGAAGCCTTAAAAATTATTTGGTATCCAGAAGGCACCTAAGATATAGATACTTGGTAAAGAATTAAAGCTAATGTTGAAAAAGCTCTGAGATAGGGTGAGAAAGTACTTGTCTATTTCTGGTCTTATAGGGTTTATGAGCTTTACTATTTTCAAAGAAAAGCAAATGAAAATAACTAGCCACAGTGTCAAAAGATAAAGTAGTGCCAGCTGCACAAGTAATGACCACGTATAAAAAATTCAAATATTTGGCTCTTTGTCAATGGGAGTACATGACATGTAACTCCAGCATACAGAGGCTGGGAGGAAAGCTGCTATGCATCAGTTGCCTCCTTGGGCTAAATAACAAAACAACAATAAAACAATTCCATTCAGGATAGCAAGGGCAGACCTAAAAATTTCAAGTCCTTTGCAGTAATAAAAGTACATTTGAGGTACCATTTTTGTTCCAATTTTCTTCTCCATTGTTGTGATTAAACTCTATCCAAAAGCAACTTAGATAATGAGATTTATCTGGTTGATATCCCTAGATCACAGTCCACCCTTGTGGGAGCTTAGGGTGGAAACTCAAGCTAATAAATGAAGACAATACATGGGGAAACATTGCTTCCTACCTTTCTCGTTTGTCTAAGCTAGTTCTCTTCTGCAGGTCCACTTGCTTAGAGATATTGTCAACTCAGTGGAAGAGCCTTCCCACACTTTAAATCAATACAATTTCTCTCAGATGCAGCAATTAGATGTTCTCATCTATGCACACCCTCAACTGATGCTTCTTCAGATAACCCTAGGCAATGTCATGTGGACAGGTGAGGCTAATTAGGAAAAAGGCAATAATATACAAGGAGGTTTTAAAGATCGAAAGTAAATGTATTAATCACATCCAATCACTTAAACAGCCAAAGCCCAAACAGCAACTGGAAAACACAGAAATGTCAGGGAATGGAAAGAGGAAGGCCTCTAAGAACAATAAATAAAAAAAACTAAAACCAACTCTCCACAGAAACTTCTCAAACCAACGAAAACATAAGGAACTTTTAACATGAAATTTTCTAGATACAAAATTGTTGAAGGCCGATCATTTTCCAGAGGAACAATCAGATGATAATAAAACTAACAATATAGATTGCAGCACTCAAAAAATGAGACATAAAGACATAGCCTACAAATATAGACTATAATTTTATAAACAGAAATGGCAGGATTCTAATCAAAATCAAACTACCAGAAATCAATGACGATAACTCATCCAGTACACCACATTCTTTGGAGAGATTCACTTGAAGCCTTCTGAGGTTTTAATTTTGTAGAAGATATTGTGACTACTAAAAGGATATCATTCAGCCAGGCAATGGTGGCGCACGCCTTTAATCCCTGCACTCGCAGAGACAGGTGGTTCTCTGTGAGTTTGAGACCAGTCTGGTCTACAGAGCTAGTTCCAGGACAGGCCCCAAAGCCACAGAGAAGCCCTGTCTCGAAAAACCAAAAAATAAAAAATAAAAATAAAAAAAAATAAAAGGATATCATTCTATTATGATAAAGAATAGGATGTCTGTTAGGGTCACTTAGACAACATTTTGCTTACTATTGTTGTGTCCAGGTGGCATGCAACTATTGAGGAGGGGGCAGACCCCTAAAATCTATTAAACCAGAAGCAAAGTTGATTCCAGAAAAAAAGGAAAAAACCTCCATGGGGCACACAAAGCTTATCAGTTATATCTGATCACCACCTGAGATTGGATTTCTATATCAGTGGTGATGGGAGATTTACAAACTACCCTATTTATAGCAAGAAGCAAGCATTATGCATGAACAAAAGAATTTTTATAACCTTGAGGTAAAGCTCAGGTACTAATTGCTTTGTTTGTTGTTACCATTTCCAATAACAGGGGTTTTCAGTGAAACTAGGGTTTGCATTTAGCCTATTGTTTCTGTCTGCCACTTTCTGGTGTTCTTTATTGAAGTTCTGTAATCCCTTGATACTGACAGTTTTGCATGTCAAGACAGGGTATGGGACAATGCACAATAAAAAAGTCATGTACATCCCTTAATTTAAAAGTTAACTCGGCATTTCTAAAAACTGAAAAATGCAGCTGTTCTAGAATTATTATACTTTCATGGCACACAGGTTGTGAGCCTATAATGGCCCCTTGAGCACCATGTTAGAGGTCTTTGACTGAGAAGTGGGTCTTTTGGCTGGTTGTAAATCATGGTTGTCTCATTTGTTATAGGAATGTACCTTAATGGCTTATTAATCTTGGTGAACAAACATTTGCATCTCATGATACTAATATCTAACAGGCATGGTTAGCATACTACTTATCTTTGGGGAATTTGGGATGCAGCCCTCCCTTACTTAAATTCTCCTGTGTGACTTAATGTCTCCTAAGAACTGGTAAATCCTTATACCATTAATGCTACTATCAATTATGCTCTACTTCAATTTAGCAGTGGAGTGCTACTCTACACAGGAGAAACCATTTACACGCTCCACAAAATTAACGACAAATGGATCCTAAACATAAATGTTAAAAGTGAAGAACTTCTGAAGATACTGTGGTCTCTGAGTTTGGAAAATATGGTGATATCTCTCCACATGCGGCAAAATAAGCACTACAGCCACCACCATTTGCAGCTGCCAATGCTCTGCTCAGTGCAGACACAGCCCAGGCGGTGAAGTTATTCAGAGACTGCCATGGAGAGTTGCAAGGATCACTTAGGACTACTTACTTAGGATAAGGCAGGAACACACTAAACTCTTTGTCCACTGGCTCCCAACCAATCAGGGGAGGACTGAACAGATCAGCAGCACTCCTCAGCAGGCTAGTTTATGGACAGTGGCCCCTGACCCGCCAAGCACAGCCACTCCAAACTCCCAGCACTAGGGAGGCAGAGGCAGGCGGATCTGAGTTCGAGTCCAGCCTGGTCTACAAGAGCTACTTCCAGGACAGGATCCAAAACCACAGGGAAACCCTGTCTCGAAAAACCAAAAAATAAAAATAAAAACCGTGGGAAGAGCAGCCACGTGCATGAAGCCCAGCAACTCCTCCCACCTGGGGACATTGGCCCCTTACTCACCTTGGCCCATCACTCCTCCAATCTGTGGAGAGCAACCACTCATTCACCATGGTACAGCTGACAAACTCTCTCCCCACAAGGGAACCCAAGACACAGTGCACAAGAGAGACTGTGATTTCTTCAGGAAGCGATAAACCGGGAGTCCTTGCTCCCTGAAGAACCCTCCCATTTGACTGGTGGAGGCTCTGATTGGTTAGTGAGGTCTGAGTGTCAGAATCAGGTGAGCAGAAGGTCCCAGCAATGGCTGCTAATCAGACCTATCCCAGATTGACTGTAGAACTAAGTCAAATTCAACAGCAAGTCTCTTGCTAATGTAAATCAATGGGTTGGGTTTTAAAAGGAAGTATACAAATTCAGAAAGGGGCTAATCAGACAATGTTGCACAAGAGAAACATTGGGTAAACCAAGAACATTATAAACAAAGTCCACAGTGGTGTTGGAACTGATAACCATAGTTTTCACCTTTCTGTGAAAAGTCTTGGGTTCTGAGGACCCAGACCAGCAATGGAAGAGGTTGCTCAGCTTCCATGTAAAATGTTAGTCACTGAGTGCTGTAATCTAACACATGGAGTTGCATTCAATTGTCTGTTTCTCAAACATCTCAGCTGACTTAACTTTATCCAATCAGGATTGTACATATCTGCATAGATCTGCTCATTGGAAACTGAATACTCAGTCGTTCAAGCTCCCCTCCCTAAATTGCACACCCACGAATTCTGTCTGTCTTCACTCACATGGAAGGAATTAATACATGCAGGGAAATTATAGAGAAAGTCACTCATCATGCCCCATCAGTCAGTCCTTCTTTAAAATGAAGACCCCTGCAGCTCACTGCCTTCAAGTTCAGTCTGTGACCTGGCTATTATCTGTTTTCTCAGAGCAGTGTTCCTCCGCTTCTGGTCTGAGTGGAGAAGACAGGCTCCATAAACAAATCCTTTCTCTGTTCTGCAATGGACAGTCCACTATGTACTCAAACTGGCAATTTCAGAATGCTGTGGTGCTGCAGACATGCAATCCAAGGTTTAGAGTGTTTAGGCAGGAAGACAAGAAGGGCAATGCCTTGTGGGGCTACAGACAGGGTTCAAATAGACTTCAATCAACATAGGAGACCTTGACTCAAAATTTCTTTTCATAAAGACTAGAAATGCCAATGTTCTAGAATTAATATACCTTTATGGCACAACAGGACTTAATGGGGTTGTGACACTGGCATGGTCTCTTGAGCAGCATTAAAAGGATGGTTTTTTAATGGAGGAATGGGTGTTTCTGCTGTTTGTAAAACAGGGCTGTCGCCTTTGTTTTGGGAATGCAGCTGGTTAATCCTAGGGAACAAACATTTATGTCTTATACTAATCTCTAACGTGCAGTTAGCATACCATTAACCTTTGGAGGATTTGGGATGCAACTCTCCCTTATATAAATTCTACTTTGTGACGTAATATTTTCTAAGAATTTATACCATCGATCCTAGTCTTATCACAGTAACAGTGGAGTGCTACTCTATAAAGGAACTACTGTTTACAAGCTCCACAGAATTAACTACAGATGGATAGTAAACCTAAATGTTAAATGTTCAAAGTGCAAAACTTCTGGAAGATACTAGAGGGACCAGGGCTCTCCGACCTTGGCAAATCTGTGTTCCATGGGGCTGATTTCATAAAGGATATTTCAAAGCACAGTCCCACTCCCTGTGCTCTGCACAGATGCAGTCAGGAGAGTGCCAGTCGGCCCAAGAGATACAAAGAACATGCAGGACCACTCAGATCATGCTGGAGCACACTGGATGATGCAGGACCAGGCAAGAATATAAAGAAATCTGCATCTGATCACTAACTACCACATAGCCAGGGGAAGATGAACCACACTGGCTCTCATAGCTCAGCACCAGAGAACTTATACAGAAAAATCGTAAGATTATTCAGGAATTCCATGGGTACGACTCAGATAAAACTCTGACAATTACTGCCCTAAGCTTCACTGAGCTCAAGAGTATATTGCTGAGCTTCAAGACCTGACAGCCAGCCTTCCAGAACTGTAAAATGTGTCGTTGCACTATTTAGCCACATGGTGGCAGCACGCGTCTACTATACTGTCGCCCGGCAAGAGACTCATAAAGAAGTAGGAGTCTGAGAAGACTAAAAGAAATAGTGACTAGGCAAAAATGCTACATTCAGGGAACAAACACTATAGAAGTCCATAGGACAATGAGAGGAACTGCATCCCAGGAAGCCTGTAGCCAGGTGATAAGGCTAAAAGAGAGACTGTTCACTCAGGCCTTATCACCACCTAAGACTCTCTCAACTGAAAGTCTAAGCTATGATGAAGAGAGCCTGGACCTTACAGCCCTCTCCTACTTATCACTTTTTCCTGTTTCTGGTCTGCCTGGTCCCACAGAAAACAAGAAATGCTTCTGTTTGGTTTTAATTTTCTGATCACCCAGATGTTTTAAATGAGCAAAGGATTCTGTTCCAGGTTGGTATAAATAGGAGCTGATATTTATTTCAGGTAGAAAGGTCAGCTTAGTTGCAGCATCAGTCACGGCAATAGGGGTTTGTTCTGAATCCCAACTAAAGAGAGTTCTTTACTATAGGTTATAACCTATAGGTTTCTAGAGAGGGTGGGTGATCTAAGGCAATGTATGACTTTGCACAAGCTCAAATTTTGGGGGATTGCTATATGCCTGAAGTCAGGAAGGCAGAGAGGTGAGGACCTAATTTTAATCCCCAGAAACCACAAGGTAGAACCAACTCCCACAAGCTGTCTTCTGTCTTCAACATGTATGCTATGGTGCATGAGTGCTTGTATGCCCACAAAAATGCACACACATGCACACATAATAAATAAGTTTTTGAAGTTATGCCTGAAGAGTCAGAACTAGGTACAAAGACTCACACTTGCAATCTCAGCATCTCGAATACTAAAGCAGTATTCTGCTTTAATACCAGGCCACCTTAGGTTGTATGAAACCCTGTCTCTGAAAGAACATGATAAAGGACTGAAACCCTAGATTATGAGCTTCACTGCTACAAAATTTCCAGTGACCTCGAGCAAACACCTTGTCACCTTTCTGATTGTCAGTTTTCTGGTAAACAAACAGAAGTCTGAATCAAATGTCCCATGCTAGGCTAGAATCTACTGTTCTATGCTTATCCTCCTAGGATCCTTTACTTTCTGTCACTGAACAAACTCAGAGTGTGGTGAGTGCCGCTTCTCCACCACCAGTGCCAAATGATCTTGAACTCCATCAGTCCTGAGCCAAATTGAAGTCTGGCCACGTGATTCCATAGTAAGCACCAGACATAACAAGTTTTTAAAAATGTCCTAACTTCATTCATTCTGACCCTAAACAATAAAGAAGGCAAGGAGAAAGGTTTCTGCTTCTTGGGTTCACATACACTTCCAACAGACAATAAACATCCACAAGTTAAGACCCAGGGAGGTGCTGTCTTGTGGTAATCAAGATCAGAGTTAAGAGAACAAGACATCAGATGGCTCCTCTTTTCATAATGTAGTGTTTCCTACTCTTTGTCTCTCTCATGTCTGTGAGCTACACCTAAGCATCCTACCTCGAATCTGGAAACTCCTCTGAGACAGCAGTCTCAGCTCAATGCCTGGGTGTCACACACACACACACACACACACACACACACACACACACACACACACGGTAGCTCCTCAGCTGACTTTTAGAATGCAGCCTCCTGACATAATAGTCTACAAATCAGGAATGATTTGATTGATCTAATCAATCAGCTCTGTTGTCTGATCAAGTGAGGAACACCCCTCCAAAAGGCTCATGAAAATCCTTCCATATGTGTTGTGTAGCATTTTGTTTGTGTTCTGACAAATAAAACTGGCCTGGAGATCCAGGGTGGAGCTAACCACTAGTTGACCATAGGAGCCCGGTGGTGGTGGTAGTGGTGGTGGTTGGGTAGAGACAGAATCTGACCCTTTTAAATGCAGAAAGGAGATGCATAGAAAGCAAATGGTGACTGCTCCCAGTTCTCTGGTCTTCCAGGTTTTTACTCCCATATCTGTCCCCTGGTTTTTATTAAGTGTAGTTGGATTTATGCGTCACCTTTGTAACACAGATCAAGTTTTACTTTAAGTTGTTCAAAGGATTCATTGCTTAAACCATTAGCTTGGGAGAAAGATCTGGAAAACAAGCATGAAAAGACTTTGATCACAGACTGCCTCCAAAAAACGAATAGCTAGCTAGCGGTGCAAAGAAAGCAGAAAGGGTTTTTGAAAAGTTAGAACTGAAACAAATCTAACTCTGCCCATGCCCCCATTGTACCCAGTGAACAGGATAACTGTGGCAGAGAGCCTCGTGTCTTCTTATTATTTCCCCAGGCTCTTTTGAGCCTTCCTGATGACAAAGAGGGGAAAGACAGTTTGAATAATTGCCCTGCAGGGAGACAGGCCATCTCTTCAACAGTATAATTAACTTTTACAGGGAGGAAGGCAGAGTCTGTGGCAGTTGAATCAATGCTATGGACCTATCAGGACAGCACCAGCACCAGCAGAGAACTTATACATGAAAATCGTAAGATTATTCAGGAATTCCATGGGTACGATTCAGATAAAACTCTGACAATTACTGCCCTAAGCTTCACTGAGCTCAAGAGTATATTGCTGAGCTTCAAGACCTGACAGCCAGCCATCCAGAACTGTAAAATTTGTCGTTGCACTATTTAGCCACATGGTGGCAGCACGCGTCTACTATACTGTCGCCCGGCAAGAGATTCATAAAGAAGTAGGAGTCTGAGAAGACTAAAAGAAATAGTGACTAGGCAAAAACGCTACATTCAGGGAACAAACACTATAGAAGTTCATAGGACAATGAGAGGAACTGCATCCCAGGAAGCCTGTAGCCAGGTGATAAGGCTAAAAGAGAGACTGTTCACTCAGGCCTTATCACCACCTAAGACTCTCTCGACTGAAAGTCTAAGCTATGATGAAGAGAGCGTGGACCTTACAGCCCTCTCCTACTTATCACTTTTTCCTGTTTCTGGTCTGCCTGGTCCCACAGAAAACAAGAAATGCTTCTGTTTGGTTTTAATTTTCTGATCACCCAGATGTTTTAAATGAGCAAAGCATTCTGAACTCTTAAGTCATCAGCTTCAGTCAAACATTTCTTCTCAGGTAATCCACATTTTAACAAAAGAAGCTAGGAGCAGGCATCCTGGCTTTTGTTAAGAGCAGAGGCAGCTTGTCCGCAGAGCTATGTGATCAGCTCGGACCGGGCTAATGGCTTTTGTGCCATATCGAAATATGGGCCCACAATCCACTCTCTCTTATTAATTTTAATAAACCCTGTGCTTCTGCAACAAGACAGATATGTCGCGCCTGACTTGGGCAAAGTCCTCATTTACCCAAATTTTCCCGTCATTGGAGCAGGCATCTTTTATGCAAGCCCCTGTCTTAGGCATCTGGGGAGAAGCCTCACACCCGTCATTGACTGCCGACCTCTGTAAAGAGATTAGTGGAGATAAAT
This sequence comes from Microtus pennsylvanicus, assembly GCF_037038515.1. Lineage (NCBI taxonomy): Eukaryota > Metazoa > Chordata > Mammalia > Rodentia > Cricetidae > Microtus > Microtus pennsylvanicus. Next base: position 209,939 of record NW_027460985.1, read on the forward strand.
AAACTTTTAAGGCCCTGTGTATCAGCCATTACTTGTTAGGATGCATCATAATGCTTTATGTATAATTATGCTCCCAAAGACTATATTCTCCTATCTTAAAGGAGAGTAGAATCACCTGAGTTGAAAATGTTTCCTCCGCTGGTACAGAACATCATTCAGAGTTTACTTTCTCAGCATGCGTATCAACTCAACATTCATGGTCAATCTCTCTTTCAGCCAAATCTCAACCGCAGCAACTCACAATCATGATTTTTCCACATCATCAGTCAATACCGTTCTTTAGTTTTCTAATACCGTAACTTCATGTTTAGCCGGTCAAAACCAGCTCTCCCAATTTTCATAATTTCATGTTTGGCAGGTCAAAACCAGCTTTCCCAATTATTGATAATTTCATATTTAGCCGGTCAATACCAGCTCTCCTAATTCGTAATTGCATGTTTAGCCGGTCAGTACCAGCTCTCCAATTATTCATAATTTCATAATTTTCTTTACCATAACTTTATATGAAATTAAAATGACTGGAAACATTCAAAAATTGCTCAAATATAATATGCTTAACCATTGGAGAAATGCAAATCAAAACAACTCTGAGACTCTTATCTCTGTAACGTGACAAAGATCAAAAACTCACAACTTATGTTTAAAGGAAACTCCTCCACTGCTGTTTAATTCTCACAAAATTAGGCAACAAACCATTTTAAAACTCAGCTATCTCTTCTGGGCCTATATACAAAAGATGCTCAACCATACAACAAGGACATGTGCTTAACCATGTTCATAGCAGAATTACTTTATCATACACAGAATCTGAAAACAACTCAAATGAATCTCCTCTACATATATCATGAACGAGATACTCATAAATATTATAAATATTTGAGTAACTCTAATCACACGAGTTGAAAAACTTGTATAACAAGAACTTTGAATCTCTGAAGGAAGAAATTTAAGCCAACAGAAAATTGAAAGATTTCCTATTCTCTTGTAAAGATAGCACCAATCATAGCAAAATTGACCATGTTATTGAAAGCAATCTACAGATCTAATGCAAATGCCCATTAAACTTGTAACAAAATTCTTCACGGATGTTGAAAAAACAATCCTTAGCCTTGTGAGAAAAGACAAAAACTCAGGCTAGCCTGAAAAACCTTAAAATCCTGTACAATCAAGGAACTTCTGAATGCATCACAATCTCTGACTTTAAACTTTACTAGAGGCACAGTACTAAAATCAATCCACCTTGGATACAAATTCACTTGCCTACAAACAGCAGACTATTAACAAAAAGGCAAAATTGTGAAATGAAAAAGCATTTTAACCTGCTTACCTCAGAGGCTACTTTAATTTAAATCTGGCTTTTTCTTTCAGTTGAAGCTGCACTGCAGAGCAGGGAGTAGAACACGGGCTCTCTGTCTGTTAGACTGCCTTCCTGAGCTCTGGCTGGCAGATTTTTTACTAGGTGCAGGGCTCAAGTCACATCCGCATCTAGCAGTCAGGTAGGCCCTGAATTAGCATCTCTATAAGACACCTTCCAAATTACAAAAGAAAGGAAGCACCAAACCTCTGAACTCTTAAGTCATCAGCTTCAGTCAAACATTTCTTCTCAGGTAATCCACATTTTAACAAAAGAAGCTAGGAGCAGGCATCCTGGCTTTTGTTCAGGGCAGAGACAGCTTGTCTGCAGAGCTACGTGATCAGCTCGGATGGGACTAATGGCTTTTGTGCCATATCGAAATATGGGGCCACACTGAAAGAACCTGTAAACTTCCTACTACTGGGGCTCATTATTGCCACCCAGAGTCCATCAATAGCTAGGACCACCTAGCTGGGATTCAAGACAATAGCAGTGACCAAAATTCCATCATGGTAGTTAGTGTTACCTCTTCAGAGGAAGGTGGGATAAGAACTGGAGGTAGAAATCAACTATACAATTTAGGGAAGAGGCGGCTGGAGAGATGGCTCAGTGGTTAAGAGCATTGTGTGCTCTTCCAAAGGACCCGAGTTCGAGTCCTGGCAACCCCATGGTGGCTCACAACCATCTGTCATGGGGTCTGGTGCCCTCTTCAGGGCACCAGAATATTGTATATAATAAATAAATAATAAATAATAAATATTTGTTTATATTTATATGTATATGTATATAAAATAATATAATAAATAATAAATAAATAATATTTATATTTATTTGTGTTTATATGTATATAAAAATAATATAATAAATAATAAATATTTATATGTATATAATAAATAAATAAATATTTAAAAAAACCAATTTAGGGAAGAAGAAAAACAACTCTCATGGCTCTTTATTGGCTCCCTATTTGCTCACAATCTACTACCCACTGGTGTTCTTGATTGTTAGGCTTGCCCAGAATCCCTCAATAGCTAGAATTGCCCAGCTGAGCCTCAAGCAGTTCCCCAACTAGATGAGCAGAAATCAAATGACTAAGCCAGCACAGCCCTTCCCAGCTCTACCATTCCACCCTAGGGGAACACAGGGTTCTGGTCTGGAATATTGGCATTTTAGTAAAAACTCTTCCAGTCTCTGAGAGCACTTCCTGTTCTTTTCCAAAATATGGTGTTACTTGTATGTGTTCCATTACAGAGTCACTGACCAGTGTAATAAACCCTTTCCCTTATAGCTCAGATATTCTGAAGCCAAACCTAGGTCACAGGCAAACAGCAACCCTTGATAAAGCAAAATTCATCATTTTTCTAATTTCTGGAAAGCTTAGAGGCAAGAAAGTGGTGACATAAATGATGTAATTAAAGTCTAGAAGTGTTTTACCCTAAAAGCATCAACTGCAAGCAATTTCTAAGTCTGTTTTGCCTCTGTCCATGACAAGAACCAACTTGTTCCAAAATTCTATAAAATGATTTTTCATGTTAAACTCTGCTGTTTCTGGGAATGCTAAAAGCTAGAACTCTTCACATATGTGGGAAAAGTTATATTTGGACCTTTCAGTTCTGTACCAGAAAAAAGAGACATTTTTAAAGAACTTTGCCACTGTGGCTTATTTTAAAAAAAAAAAAGGCTTTCTAACTTTAAACATGTTTAAAAGGCCTTCTTTCCCTATACATGTGTTTAAAAGTTCAAGGCTTTTTTCATTGAAAAAAAAAAATCAAAGTTCAATGTGTGTTTAAACAGTATTATGAAATGGCCTGTATTCCTCTTTATAGATTATTTTTCTTAGTCATCTCATTTTAAAATATATGAGTTTTACATTAGGAATTTTCATTTATCGTTTTTCTTTTTCCTTTTTGCTGGGTTGGAACTTGGAGCCACTCAAATGCAAGTCAGGTGTTTATTACTGAGCTACTCCCAAATTCAAGATTGAACCTTTTTGTTTTGTTGGGGTTTTTTTTGTTGTTGTTGTTTTGTCTGTTTGGATTTTTTGTTATTATTTTTTTTGAGGTGGAGTATCTCTCTGTAACCCTGGCTGTACTAGAACTCACTCTGTAGACCAGGCTAGCCTCAAACTCACAGAGATCTCCCTGCCTCTGCCTCATGAGTGAAGGTTGTAATTTTTTAAAGATAATGAAAAATATGGCTATTTGTTTTTTATCCCTGTACCAAAATACCTCCAGGAACCTAAAATGACTAAAGGTTTTAGAGATCCATGATCAGATGGCTTTACAGTATGGGCCTCAGACAAGACAAAAAAGTAGTGGGTGAAGCACATAGCAGAGAAGGCTGCTTACTCAGCCAACAGACAGTAGTAACTGAGAGCTAAGAAGCCAGAGCAAGGCATCACTTCACAGAAATACCCCCACGAGGGGCTGGAGAGATGGCTCAGTGGTTAAGAGCATTGCCTGCTCTTCCAGAGGACCTGAGTTCGAGTCCTGGCAACCACATGGTGGCTCACAACCATCTGTCATGGGGTCTGGTGCCCTCTTCAGGGCACCAGAATATTGTATATAATAAATAAATAATAATAAATAATAAATATTTATTTAATTTATATGTATATGTATATAAAATAATATAATAATAAATAAATAATATTTATATTTATTTGTGTTTATATGTATATAAAAATAATATAATAAATAATAAATATTTATATGTATATAATAAATAATAAATAAATAAATATTTTAAAAAAAGAAATACCCCCACGAAGCTCCATCTCCCAACAGCCAACCAAACTGTTGTCCCATCAACCAGCTACTCCAGTGATGAGGTTGGAGGCTCTGGCATGTTCCTGCCTCTCCAAACCCCATGTGTTAACAAGCAAGCAGATAGCCTTCGGGTGTGACAACGCTTAATTTAAACCCTTACACCATGCTTCTAAGTACTAAAAACTTACGATTAAATCATGATGTTTGGTACCTAACTTTAAATACCTACAAAAGCATTTATGATGTCTTTCTTTAAACATCTGTGAAGCTGCACTACGTAAACATGCACAAGAGAGACAGGCTGAAACCCAAGCCAGCAGATTATAAACCACAACTTCCCAAAGTTTGTGTCCATTAGACAACACAGATGTCCTTGTAGCCTGTCTGTCAAAAATAAAGGTCCAAAATAAAGTTCAGTATGATATCTACTAACAATGTTAATACGTAAAGAGTATTTACTTTTGAATAACGTTGTTACACTAAACCAGGACTTTAAATTCTCAGTACTATAAATATATAGCCCAAAGAACCATGTTATAGTTGCCTGTGAATCTTAGGATTCTGCCTTCCAATGATCAATCACCAAAATCCCCATTTCTAGATGTGACAACTAAAAGCTGAGTCCAGATATAGCTCTATGTCTCCTAGGACTTAAATAAAATCACTGCTGCTTTAGAAACCATGAGTTAACTTAAATGAAATTCTAAAAGTTGATCTAAGCGATTTTATGAAGACTTTAGATATATTAGTCAATATTACTAATAAATCCAAATCTTATAAATGGAGTCAATACCAATAGGGAATGTAAACATTCTAAAGAAGGAAAAAATTCAAAGCATAATAACAAGGACATGAATGCTGCTATCACATGATACTCATAATGTTTTCAATCTCGAAGCCTTCGGGTCCACGAAAGAAACCAACACCGCTAAAAGTCCACTATTTCAGGATGAAATCAGTGACGGCTTACGGCAAGTTGTCTAAAGGACAATTTCTGTCTTTGTGACACACACCCAGTTAATGTTAAACTAAAACAAACTCAGGTAGTAAGTGAACTAGGACAAAATATGCTTAAGACAGTCTAAAATTGTATAAAGACAGTTCACTAATATGTCTAAGTTTCTTTCTCATTTCTCTTCAAAGGAAATCTGTCATAAAAATACACACATTTTATCAAACACACTACACACTACACCAACACATACACACACGATACAAACACACTACACACACCATACTACACCAAACACATATACATACACACATCATACACACACTACACCACACACATACACACACCAAACACATCGCACACACTACACCACACACATACATTTCTACACAATACACATCACACTAAACCACATACATATACACATCACACACTCCACACTATACCACACTACATCACACGTACCACACACATACATATACACACCATCCACACCACACACACTACACCACACACACATACCTACACACATCACAATACACCACACACACATACACACACATGACACACACCATACTACACCACACATACCACACTAAACCACACACACCATACACACACACATCACAATACACCACACACACATACACACACATGCACACACACACTAAACCACACACACATATACACTACACACTACACCACACACACACACATCACACACACACACTACACCACACACACACCACACACACACATCACAATACACCACACACACCACACACACACATCACAATACACCACACACATACACATCACACACACACACTACACCACACACATACACACACCACACACATCACACATACACTACACCACACACATACACACACCACACACATCACACACACATCACACACACATCACACACCACACACATACATACACACCATCCACACACACACACCTACACACTACACCAAACACATACACACCACACACATCACACACCACACACACATCACACACACACCACACACATACACACACCACACACATCACACATACATTACACCACACACATACACACACCACACACATCACACACACACCACACATACATACACACACCACACACATACATACACACCATCCACACACACACCTACACACTACACCACACACATACGCACCACATACATCACACACCACACACACATCACACATACACTACACCACACACATACACACACCACACACATCACACATACACTACACCACACACATACACACACCACACACATCACACACACACCACACATACATACACACACCACACACATACATATATACAACTAAACCACATACATACACACATCACACACTCCACACTATACCACACTACATCACATGTACCACACATACATATACACACCATCCACATCACACACATCTACACACTACACCACACACACATACCTACACACATCACAATACACCACACACACATACATACACATGACACACACCATACTACACCACACGTACCACACTAAACCACACACACATACACACACCACACACACACACATCACAATACACCACACACACATACATACACATGACACACACCATACTACACCACACATACCACACTAAACCACACACACCATACACACACATGCACACACTATAAAGAATCTTAAAGCAGTTAGACATGGGCATGGGCATAGTGGCACACACCTTTAATCTCAGCACTTGAGAGGCAGAGGCAGGCAGATCTCTTTGAGTTCAAGGCCAGCCTTGTCAACATAGAGAATTTCAGAACAGTCAAGGATACATTGAAATCGTGTCTCAAAAGTACAAAAGAAAAAAAAACATCAGCAGCAAGTAGTTAGTTTAACCAATCCAGAGAATAAAGAAATTTTATGGAAAAATAAAGTAAAAATGAACACTGCCTAACTAAGGTTTTCATTAATCTTAAACATAGCCCAATTTCTTGCTATTTTTAGAAGAATTATTTACGTGTGTGAGTGCTTCTATTTGCATGTGTGCCTGCACGAAAGAAGAGGGCACCCGTTCCCACTACAGATGGTTGTGAGCCACCATGTGGTGGCCGGGACTCGAACCCAGGACCCCTGGAAGAGCAGCCAGTGCTCTTAACTGCTGACCACTCCTCTAGCCCCAACTCCTTGTCATTTTAAGGCTAGAGATACTGTTCTATTTCTCCTTAAACCATACACCAAACAAAAAATAGCAAGTGAAACCAAAATTTTAAATCACAAAGATAACCACAGCTCCTCAAGAATGGCCTGGGTGCCAAGAATGTAGGATCCAAAAATTGTGTATACAAAAGTCAAATCTATACTTTTTTTTTCAAAAACAATGGATCATGTCAAAGCTTGAAAACATCACTTTCTTTGCACATGAAAAACATGTACGTTAATAAGACCTAACAGGAGATGTAAATATCTGGGTAGGGAAGGTCTACAATCACAGAACTTAGGAGGCGGAGGCAAGTGAATGCATCAAGTACGAGCCAACGTGGGCCACACAGTAAGACCCTATCTCTGAAGAAAAACCAACTAACCAACAAGTGACCAGAGTAATCCCTGTAGCATTCTATAGCCATCTTCCAAGGTTTCAAAGATCACTTTCAGACTGTTTAACTTCAGCATGATGCAGAATGATAACAACAGCAAACATTTGGTTTCTGATGGTAATGACAACCTCTGAATTACTTTTATTTATTTATTTTACAGCCCGACTGCAGTTTCCCCTCCTTCCTCTCCTCTCATTCCCTCCCCCTCACCTCTGTGCCCCCAGTCTACTGTTTCTGCTGCATTACTTTTTAAGTTGTCTTTCCTATCCTTGTGAGCAAAATAAAAAATACAACACACAGATCTCACTCATTGTTTCTTTCCCTTAGCCTTTTCCTCAACTGTTAGATTTCCCCAAACACAGATGGAAATGTCCAGTATGAAGGAAGAAATGGAATGTTTTCACATTCGGTATTTAACTGGTAGCGATCCATTTTCATGATTCCATGCTGGGCTTAAACTTGCTATGCACAGTTTTTTTTTGTTAGAATTTATTTATTATGTATACAGTGTTTTTCCTACATATATGCTGCAAACCAGAAGAGGGCACCAGATCTCATTACAGATGGTTGTGAGCCACCATGTGGTTGCTGGGAATTGAACTCAGGACCTCTGGAAGAGCAATCAGTACTCTTAACCTCTGAGCCATCCCTCCAGCCCCTATACACAGTTTCTTATGTTTGTTTTTCTGGCTATTTTAGACAAATTTCTAAAATGAATTTATGAGTTCAAGCACTAAGACCTTTGAGAGAGTTACAAAAAATTGCATACTGCTTTTCAAAGCTAATAAATTGTACACTTTTATCTCTTTTGATCACTGCATCCTCAAAAACATTGGACATTTTTAGTGTTATAGTATTTGTGTTCTAATAAATAAAGTTTTACTGGAGATCAGAAGGCAAAGCAGCCACCCTAGTCAGCCCTACAGGCCAGGGAGTGGTGGCACATACCTTTAATCCCAGGACTCAGAAGACAGAGTTAGATGGATCTCTTTGAGTTCAAGGCTACCCTGGGCTACAGAAAATCAATCCACAAACAGATCCAGGTGGTGATGGTTCACACCTTTAATCCCAGCTTTTGGGAATCACACACCTTTAATGGAGAGAGGTGAAGACAGGAGCAATATGACTGGGCAGAGAGTAGAATATTTTTTGTTCGTCTGAGAGTTGGTAGAGATAAGATCTCTCTAGTTGCTTGACTGCTTTGCTTTTCTGATCTTCAACTTGAACCCAATATCTATCTCTAGGTTTTTATTATTCGTGCAACAGAAATTTCTCTTCCTAAAAGAAAATCAATTTAAGCACCAAAAGGAAGACCGAAGGACTGTTGGGGGATATCAGGAACAAAGCCCGTGTCTCACCCATACTAAACAAATACTCTACACTGAGTCACAGTCTCAGTACTCAAATGTTTCATCACGAGTTTACACATTTTAAAGGTGACTGCATTTGTCTGTGCTTCAACTGTACGAACTTTTAGTCACTTTTCCAGGATCCCCTAATATTAAGTTGCTATACCTCAACATAAAACTGCTGCTTGACATCCAGAAATTTAGTGTTTATACAGTCCAAAAAACCTTACTTACTGTAACTTTCCCACTATTTTTATTATTGGAAAATTCTTTTCCATTTTGACATAGCTATTGATATAGTTTCAGTGCCTTTGTTAAAGATACTACACATTTCAGACATAGACCTCAGGGAAATAGAGTTGGAACTGACCTGCAAGCCTCCTTCCCAAGGACTAGCTCTAGTAGTACCTGAAGATGCTATGCAAACTGCCAAAGGAAAAGAGAAATCAACATTCCTACCCAGCTATAAAACTTAGGAACCTCAGTGATACACGTGCTTGCACAACCGTGTTGAGCCTTTCACTGTGCTGGTGCTCTGACATGGGGATCAGACAAAAACTATCAGGATCAGTTTTCAGGAAACTGGAGACAGGCAGATGTCTGTGAGTTCAAGGCCAGCCTGGTTTACGTAGTGAGTACCAAGACAGCCGAAGCTATGTAATGAGACCTTATCTCTCAACGATGTTTTCTTCATTTTACTGGCACACATACAGGTTTCTTTTAGTCTTTAAAACCAAATCTCACTTCTAAGACAAAGTGTGAGGTAGTCCCTTCTACTGCTAAATTATATAGAAGACAATTTTAATTATGTTGTCCTGTAGACAGAGCAAGGGTACCATTTGCTAAAAGTAATGGAGAAACTCGGGCACTTTGAGGACTCCTCAGAATAGCTACCTTATTTCCTTTGGAGGGAAACTGTAAAAGAGAAAGCATCAACTGAGGCCTGTTAGAAATCAGTAACCCTGGCATGCATGCTGCTTAGGTTTCATCAACTGTGACATCGAGAAAATGACTTTAGAATATAAGTTTATGCTGAAATAAGAAAACCACCTAGTTCAGAGATCAGTTTCCTCCCTCTTGTTGTTATGGCTACATGGAATGCACTTTTGCATTACGAAAGATGTCTGAGAGGTAGCATAACTACCAACCACCCGTCCCTTCCTAAAAACTAATAAATATTGCAGAAACTCAAGAATGACCCAACATATTACCAAGTGGTCCTTCTGAGTTGTTGTGCCAGGATTACTAATTTCTAATAGGCCTCTGCTGTCGCTTCCCTCGACCCTAGTTATCCTCTTCAGGGAGAAGGCAGGTGAGATTCATCTTGATTCACCCCGTTGTCGACCAAATGTGGAAAATTCTTTAAGCACGGCTACTTTTCCATTTTGTCTACACACTGAAATCATCTGGGGAACTTTCAAAACCTTAACGCCCAAGTCACACCCCAACCATGCACATCATAATATCTAAGGGGTGGGTGGGGCCAGTCACCTATACTTTAAAAAGTGTCCAGTATGGTCCAAGATGAAGCCAAGGTTGATACCTGCTATGCTGGATCGCCCCTCTTGATTTCGAGTGACTTCTGCCATAAGTGAAATCAGAAAAGCCAACCTGGAGCAAGTCAGAACCACAGCCATGCACAGAAGGTACAGTGGGATCCCAAACAGGGGGATGGTACAAGTGCTGCGCTGAGCTCCACCAAGGGTTACCCCGCGCCTCACTGGAGGACCATGCTTTCAAACAGCTTGCCCTTCCAGCAAAAATAAGTCGGCTAATTTTAAAGGTACCATTTGTCTCTACTCATTAGAATTTTCTTCAAAAAAAAAAGGCAAATCTCTTGAGAAGGACAGAACATGTGTGCACCCTGGCCCAACACGAACAAAGGAGCTCTAAACCCCTGGCTGCCTAGAAAGCACCTGCCAACCTCTAGGCGGGGAAGCGCCCAGCCCACAGTCATTGCACCTGCCAAGCCTTGCCTGCCCCTCCTACCTTCCAGCAGCTCGTCCAACCTGGTGATCCTCCGACTGCCGTCTATGGTGTAGATTGTGCGGACGCCCTGAGGCAGGTTCACATTGTCAGACAGCGAGCAGGTCAGCTCTGTGAGAAGCGAATCAAAGGAACTGAAGCTATCATTGGAGGTGGCAAAGACCAGGCCATTGAAGTAGCAGTCCCCATTCCGGTAGAAGCGTGCCTTCTTGGCCTTCTTCTCAAAGCTTTAGGCCTGCAAAGTCCGCGTGCGGTAGAAGCTGCAGTGTGCACTGTGCGCCGGGCTGGGGATGAGCCCATTGCAATTGGGGCCAGAGATGCTGCTGCCCCCGGAGGAGCTCCCAGACCCTCTCCACAACCGTGGCCACAGCCTTTTGTCCCGTTCTTCAAAATGCTCCAGCTCAATGCTCCTGGTGCTGGCCGTCGCGGCTGCTCAGAGAAAGCTCTCCACAAATAAATAAATTAATGAAGGAACGTCCCCACAGCCCCAGCCGCAGCGTGCCGTGATCTGGGCGCTCTGGCCTTAAAGCATTGGGACACCTGGCTCGAGCACGAGGGCCTTGCTCGCAGGTGGGCCCCGTTCAGCCCTAGTGATGCCCCACCTCTAGCCACGCCCTAAGTACACCTTTATGGCACAACAGGACTTAATGGGGTTTTGACACTGGCATGATATGCTCCTCCCTCTGGGCCTCTCCGCTGCCGCCCCGCGCCCTCCCTCAGCACCGTGTGACCCTGTTCACCCTCCGCCCCCTCCGCGCCCCGTACCAGCTCCAGCGGCGGCTGCAGGTCACAGGTGGTGCTTTCTCCGCTGTTTATCCACTGTTCTGTTAATATTTCGGCATTTTTTATTTTGCCACAGGGGCCCGGGCATCATGGGAAATCGAGTTCCCTTTGCATTCTGCACATTCACGGACTACAGGCAAAATGGCCGCCGCAGGGAATCATGGGAGACGTAGTCCAGAGCCCCGGGGAGTGGCGCGGCCATCCCTCCGCGACGAGGGGTGTGGGGGCGGGGCGCCCACACGTGCGGACACGCCGTGGGGAGAACCCAGGCCCCTCCCCCGGACCCCAGCCGCGATTAGTACCCAAGAGAGAACAGGGTGGTGGTGGCGCAGGCCTTTAATCCCAGCACTCAGGAGGCAGAAGCAGGTGTATCTCTTTGAGTTCGAGGCCAGGCAGTTCCAGATAGCAGAGCTAAGAGACTTCTGGATTAGGCATTCGAATGTGGGGTCTTCCATTTAAATGAAGTTCGAAGGACAGAGAGAGTGAGGTACGGAGTCCTGTGCATCATTCACAATGATGTTTCCGTGCTGGTCCCAAATCACCACCCATGCGGTTTCTGGAGTCCTTTAGGGGCTGTTCTGAAGTGCACCAACTAGATATTTACTAATGCTAATGGCGTTTGGTTCTTGTTTTGGGTTTGGGGAAGGGGGAACCGAGGGAGCCTTGCCTGTGCATGTGTATTTTAGACATATAGACACCACCATGTCAAAAGACCCAATGCCTCAGTTCCGCGGGAATAGATGAACTTCCCTCCACCCCACCAGCACAGGGAGCTTCAGTGTAGTGATGTTTTGTTTGGTTTTGTGTTTTTTCTTCAGCTTTCACCCCTGATAAGTGACTTCAGCTGTTTCTTATATAGAGCAATTAGAAGCCAGGTGGTAGTGATGCACACTTTAAATCCCAGCATTCGGGAGGCAGAAGCAGGCGGATCTCAGAGGAGGTCACCAGTTTCAGTCAAGGTAAGGGAATACTGTGGGAGTGTGTTGGTCTGTCTATGTGTGACACTGTTCGCCCTCCGCCCATAAAAGCAAGAAGAGTTAAGGGACCCTTCCATTTAAGGTCACTGAGTTCAGACTGGCAAAACCAAGAATCCCATCTGATACCCAGATCACCCTCCCTGCACAAACTCTCATTCCATAGTCTTCAGCTCCTCAAAAACTCATTCAGTCTTCAAAATGAGTTCGATGTGTCAGAGTGTGAAGCCAAACAGAGAACAAAAGATATGTGTTCAGCCGTGCTGTTTCTAATCAACACCCTGGCTTTGGTGCACACCCACCATTAAAATCACATAAAATGGCAATAAAGTTCTCCACAATATATCACTCACAGTATGATCCATTCTTCTGAGTCACTGGTCCTCTTTCAGCACAAAACATGGTATGATTACTCTACCGAGCTGTACCATATCCTAAAGCCTGCAAGTATTAGCCATATACTCATAAAAGGCATTTGTAAGAAGAGTTTGATACAAAGGTAGCTTTTCCATAACTAAATCTCACTGATCTCCCTAGGAAGCACAAATAACTCTAATACCCAAGTGCCAGTATTGAAGTTACCCCAAATTTTAGTGATTGGCCATTAAAGCAAGAAATGTTAAGGGACCCATCCAAGGTCACTGAGTTCGGACTGGCAACTGATACCCAGATCACACTCCCTGCACAAACTCTCATTCTATTGCCTTCAGCTCCTCAAAAACTCGTTCAGTCCTCAGAATGAGTACAATGCCTCTGAGTGTAATACCCAAGGGCCAATATTGCACTGACCCCAAATTTTAGTGATTGGCCATTAAACCTAGAAAAGTTAAGGGACCCTTCCATTTAAGGTCACTGAATTCGGACTGGCAACACCAAGAATCCCATCTCATACACAGATGACAATCCCTGCACAAACTCTCATTCTATTGCCTTCAGCTCCTCAAAAACTCGTTCAGTCCTCAAAATGAGTTCAATGCTTCTGAGTGTGAAGCCAAACAGAGAACAAACAATATGTGTTCATCCGTGCTGTTTCTAAAAAACACCCTGGCTTTGGTGAACAACCAACATTAAAATCACTTAAAAATGCCAATAACTTCTTCCACAATATATAAATTACAGTATGATCTACATCTTATGAGTCATTGGTCCTCTTTCAACACACATGGCATGAATCCTTTACCGAGCTGTACTATATCCTGAAGCAATCATGTATTTGCCACATAATTATAGAAGGCATTTGTGCGAAGGGTTCGAGTCAAAAGGAGCTTTCCCATAACTAAATCTCAACGATCTCTCTTGGAAGCCCAAATAAATGTAATACCCCAGTGCCAATACTGCAGTGACCACAAATTTTTAGTGATTCGGCATTAAACCCAGAAGAGTTAAAGGACCCTTCCATTTAAGGTCACTGAGTTCGGACTGGCAACACCAAGAATCCCATCTCATACACAGATCACCCTCCCTGCACAAACTCTCATTCCATAGTCTTCAGCTCCTCGAATTGGCTATATTACTTGCCTCTTTGATTGCTCTGCTTACACTCTTGAGTACTTGACCAACTACTGCATCCTATTGGAATTCTTCCCTTTCGAAAAGAAGAAGGATCAAATGAAGAAATGCATGAAGGAAAGACAGACAAAAAGAAGAAAGGAAGAAAGAGTGCTGCTAAGGTCAAGACCAGAGAAAAACAGAGATCCTCTCTGCTTCATAAGAAAAACCAGTGAGGTAACTGGAAGTAGGGTCAGGAGACAGGAATTAAATAGGGTAGTATCACCTGATTTCTTAGCACTGATACCTGAATTAGATAGGGTAGTATCACCTGATTTCTTAGCACTGATACCTGAACCTCCTTTCAGGCAAATCAAATTAGCATTTGAGCATAAGATCCAAAATTCACTCACTCTCTCTCCCTCGCTCTGTGTGTTTGTGTGGGTGGGTGTGGGTGGGGGGGTATTGTGAGGTTGTAGTGGTGTGTGTGGTATGTAAGCTCCTAGTATGATTTCCTGATGTGTCCAGGAAGGAGAACCTCCACACCAGATGATCAAATGTGTGTGTGTACGTGTGTCTGTGCACAGTCACGCGTGTCTCTGCACATTTGAGGTTGATGCCTATATACAGGTTTGAGTGTGTTTTCTCGTGTCTTGTCCACTTTTTTTCTGAGACAGAGTCTTTCATTGGCCTGAAGCTCACAAAATAGGGTAAGCTGTCTGAGCAGTAAACCCCAGGAACATTACGTATCCACAGTTTTGTGCTGGGATTCCACAACTGGAGTTTTATGTAGATTCTGGGGATTGCAAATCAAGCACCTTGTTAATTGAGCTTTCCCCTCAAATCCTAGGATGAAGTTTTAATTGGGATACAAAATAATCAGTTAGAAATGTGGTTTTTAAAAAGTGGATTTATTTTTTTTAAAAAAGGAGGGGGGTGTATTCTGAAAACATTGACTTTGATCCTGAGTTCTAAGTGTTTTCCAAATCAGCTAGGGCTCCAAAAGACCAAGGTATTATTCCACCAAAACCCAAGTTGGTGAGCCAAAGAGTTTAAAACTTACAGCTAACAGATGAGGAGTTACTTACAGGAGCAAAGCAGCGACACCACAGAAAGTCTGACTGCAGCAAGGAAAGATTCCTTCTCTGTAGCCAGATAGATGGAAGTGCCTGCCCGTCAGTCGACCGTTCACACTCTCAGTACTCCAGTGTCTCCAGAGGCTACAGAAACACAAGTAACTGGGTCAGAATCACACACAGATGACAAGGAAATACTTCGAGGAGAGCTGGAATCTCAGGTGAGAGTCTAATAACTCCCACTCCAGGTTAAATGCCCTTGTATAAAGAACCATCAGCAGGCCGGTGGTGGTAGGGTGTGTAACAAGGAAGCTCAGTAAGTCGTGGAAAGCAAGCCTGTAAGCAGCATTCCTGCCATGGCCTCTGTATACTGGTATATTTGTGTTAAAATGAATAAAGCTTGCCTGAAAATAAGCGGGCAAAGCAGCCACACTCCTCAGCTATACAGGACCGTGGTGGTGGTGGGGGGAGCAAAACTTTAATCCCAGTGCTCAGGAGGCAGAGGCAGGCAAGTCTCTGAGTTCAAGGCTATTCTGGGCTATACAAGATTGATCCAGAAACAGATATCAGTGTTTGGGAATCACACATGTTTAATCCCAGTACTGGAGAAGGGGAGACAGGAGCAATATGAAGAGCAGAGAGAGGAATATAAAGGGGGAGAGACAGGAACTCAGGAGTGTGGAGTCTGATAATTTGTGGAGACAGGATCATCACCTTGAGTCTGAAGACTTGGTAGAGGTGGTTGGCTGCTTTGTATTTCTGATCTTCAGCTTGGACCCCAATACCTGCCTCTGGGTTTTTATGATTCTGCTACACCTCTGCTTTGATTTCTGCTTCGAGATTCCTTCCTTGATTTCCTTACATGATGGACTAAAACTGGAAACTTAAATAAAGCCTTTCAATTTGATTTTGACCATAGTGATTACAATTTAAAACTAATACAGCATATTCCCAAGTGGGGGATAAACCAGACACCCTTAAATCTCATATATGGGCCATCCATAATCTTCAGCGTGACACATACCCTGCATTAAGAGCCCCAAACCACCATTAAGGCCACTTGCTTTGAAGAATTTTTTTTTAATTTTAGAGATTTATTTTACGAAAAAGTTGCAAAAATAAGACAGAATATTCCCAAATGCCCTGAACCTGGTTGATTCTTTTGTTACGATTTTGAGTGGATGTGTCACAATTGTTGAGCCAATCAAGGCATTCCTAATTACTAAATCCATGGTTTATTCAGATATCCTTATCTTTTACCATTACTCTTTACCATTGTCCATTAGTGTCTCCCACGAAGACACTAATTCATACAGCAGTGGTTCCCATGGCTTTTTGTAAGACATATATTTGTGTTGAGGAATCATTTATACTTCTAGGGTAAAATGAAACGTTAGTGTGTTGCATCCTTCCCTACTGTCTTTATCTCAATGGAGTCACCTTTGGGAAGACCATGAGAAGTTCTTTTCTGAAGTACATCACCTCCATCAAGGTTGCAGAGAACATCAAGTTCTTCATGTTGTATATTGTTCATTTTATAAAAGCTCCCTCCAGAAATGGAAGCCTCACAGACATGGTGGCTGTCCTTGTGTTAATGTCGACCTACCACAGTGTCAACTGAGAGGGAAGCCTCTAATGAGAAACTGCCTACATCAGATGAAGAGGTTGGTCTTTGGACACATGTGTGTGTGGTTTCCCTGATTATTAATTCACAAAAGAGGTCCCGGTCCGCTGTAGGCAATACCATTCCTAGGGAGGAGGCTCTAGGTTAGATAAAAGTACCAGCGAAGCACGAGCCTATGGGCAAGCCAGAGAAGGGACTAGCTAATGTAAGACTTTAAGACAATCCTGAAGCCATTTCTGACTATTCTAAATCCTCTCAGCCTCCATGCCATAGTGCTTCCCCTCCTCCCCTGGGAACTAAGGACCTTATAGCTACACACGCAGGTACTCAGTTCCTGAACAATTACCCATATACGTACGTTTTGATTCAGTCCCCTGGGAAACGGGGTCAAAATGACCTCTGACCTCATCTGATCTGGCAACAGCTCTCTAGTCAATTATTGGTAATAGCCCTTCTGAATGAGCCATTCACAACCCCCCTTGATTCTGCGGCCTTTTCCTTTAAAAGTAGCCTGTGCACACTATTCGAGGTCTCTCGGCTTCCTGAATGCTGAGGGACCCTGTCATGACAGAATTAATAAAATCCTCACGCCTTTGCTTCAGCTATGGTGTGAGAGTTGGTCTCTGGCGGCGACTCCTCCTCGGTGTTTGGACGCTGGAGTCCACTCTTCCTTCCAGGCTTCCTTCCTCCAGGTTCTTGCCTTGAGTTCCTGCCCCGATTTCCCCAGTGATGAACTGTGACTTGGAAGCCTGTGCCAAATAAACCCTTTCTTATCTAAGCTGATTTTGTGTTGGAGTGTTTTAGAACAACGCCAGAAACTGCTACTGTGGCCCACTCTGTTGGCAGACACAGGCAAAGGAAGGCACATTCCAGACTAGTCTGGGCGACATAACGAAACACTGAATCAAAAACTAAAACCCAAACCGTGGTGATAACCACGAAATGAAAGTGTAAATCCACTCTTAGGAATACAGGTCGCTGACCAACATTATTCTGCTGTGTCATGTTATGCCATGTTATGTCATGTTAAGCCCTCCTTTCTCTAATACTGCTGCAGGTATGAAGTGAATTTATCTACCATGACTTCCTTTAAAGGAACCATGGAATTGATTTTTCATGTGTGTCGAGTGAGAGAGGAGGAAAGCCTCATTTGTATACATGGATAGCCGGCAATCCCAAGACCACATACTGAAAAGATGGCAATCCCTTCCATACACTTGAGGTGTTCGCATATCAAGCATGACATGTTTTATTCAAAAACCTGTGACTTTCTAATCAGTGACCTGGAGACTAGAAGGAAGTGGTGTTCTGTTCGACCAGTATGCTAGAATTAAGCAAACCAGTTGAAAACAACAGATATAACTTAATAATTGAAAACGGGGAAACTCACACGACTGGGGTAAAGTTTCCCATGTCCAAAACAGGTCTGGAGAACACCATGCAAAGAGAGCCAAAGAGAGCAAACTCACCCAGATTCCCAGGTTTTCTTCCCTGGCCCCAAGCAGCCACACCCTAGATAAAAGTGATTGGCTGAGCTTCCCCATCAAGATATCAACTTCCTCTAAAGGGTGATGACAGAAAAAGTTAAATCAGTCTCTTATCCATTGAAAACATTCTTCATGCCTGAAGGTGACATAGATATTTTAGGAAAGAAAGAAAAGTAAGAGTCCCGAGAAAAAGCAGAAATACACAAATATAAACAATCAGAAATTCTTCAGGCTGAAGGAAAAGAATACCAGAAACAACAACATCCTTTTGTGCAAATAAAGACCATCAGAAGGCTTGAATGTCATCTTAATACCAAGTTCCCTATTTCCACTTTTTTTCCTTTAAAATACACACAGGGCCTGGCAGGATGGCCCAGCGCCTACAGATGTTTGCAGGGACCAAGATGGCCTGAGTTTGCCTCCCTGGTACACTGAAAAGGGAGAACTGACTCCTAAAATTTGCCCGCTACCTCCACGTGTATATTGTGACACACATGCATAAAAACATGTGCACAAAATGTAAAATATATGTGAATGTTTAAAAGAAAATTATGATATTTTAGGAATGTTTAACACATATGCACATGAATTAACTATAGTGTATTGTATAATAAAGAACACTAGAAAATGGCAAATGAATTTCTATTGTTAAAAAGTTTTACTACTGACATATGATCTCACCCTGTATCCCATACTGGACTGAACCTCACTATATGGCACGGCCTGGCCTCAATCTTATATGAAACCATCTTGATCCTGGGATTACAGGTGTGAGGCACCACACCTAACATCAAGATTTACTTTATGGAAAAAGGGGACAAAAAGCAATACTGGGTAGAATATAAAATACTAAGGACATATAATTTATAATCACTAAAACATATCAAGTTAAAAATAAGAATTGGAGAAACAAAATATGAGCAAATCACTTTTCATGAGGGATTTAATGAATATGATACAGATCAAGACCTCGCTGGCCACAACTTGAAATAATTTAAGTAGAAACAAATAAAAAATACACCAGATCAATGAGACAAAAAGTAGGTTATTTTATATAATAAAGATAGACAAACCCCTATGCAACCTATTAAAGATGAGAATAAACATCCAAAGTAACACAATCAGAAATGAAAAGGGATACAGACACTACGGAAATCCACAGAATTCTTAGATCATACCAAAAAAACCAGTACTGCACAGAATTGTAAAACATAAATGAAATGGACACTTTTCTGGGTGGGTACCATTTACATCAATTAAATAATGCCTAGGTGAACAATTTCAATATGTATATACTCTTAAAGGAAAAAGAAGCTCCCGTAAAAAGCAAACAAAATATCCCAGGACAAATGGTGTTAATGAAGAATTCCATTACAACTTCCCTACTCTTCTAAGTGCTGCACATAATATAAACAGAAGGAACATTGCCAAAACTCTTTTTATGACTATGCAGTAAGATTGTCGCAAAAACAAAAAGAATCAACCGAGGAAGAGAATAAAAAACTAATCTCAATATTGAACATGAATGCAAAAATACTCTATCCCATCCTAGCTTGCCACCAAGGACTCCTATCCATCTGGAATGTGTTGATGTCCATCACCACAGTCTACTCCAGGGTGGAGTAGATATAAGAGACTCCAGAGCTGAGAAAACTAAGAGAAGACAGACCAAGAAAAAACCACAAGCACAGAGATAGCCGCAGCAAAGACCATACCAAGCAGGCAAGACTCTCCTAACAGGATTGGTACAAATGTGCATGCATTTATGTAAGAATACCTCCAACAATTTGAAAGACAGCATGATAGTATGAGAAGCCAGGGAATATACAACAGGAGAATTTGAACACCCTAATCCAGAGGTAGTACAAGAAATAGACTTTAAACATAAAATTATGAAAAATATAGGGACCATCAAAAAGAATGTAAAAAAACAACTTCAAACAAAAGGATGAGAAGAATAACAACAACTCTGAAGAAATGAAAAATCTATCAAAGAATCCCTGGGAAAGGAAACCAAGAAAAAGCAATCAAACTGGTAATGGAAAGATTTCAAGACTTGAAAACTGTAATGGAGGAAAAGGATTCAACAAAATTAGAGAATAAATCTTTCCCAACCTAAAAAATGATATTCCTATTAAGGTAAAAGAAGCATACAGAACACCAAATAGACTGAAACAGAAACCCTCACCGCATAATAATAAAAACACAAAAGATACAGTATTAAGAAAGAATATTAAGAGCAGCAAATACTTTATACTCACAGCAGGAATATATCATCAGGATGAAGTATCAATACCAAATATAAATTTCAGTAATATAAAAGCACCCACATCACTAGAAATAAATTTATGCCCGAAACCACACTAATATTAGGAGACTGCAGCACTCCTCTCTCAATAATGGACAGGTCAACCAGACAGAAACATAACAGAGAAATAAGAGGAATAATGGAGATGATGAAATAAATGGACTTCAGAAATATCTGTAGAACATTCCGCCCTAATAGTAAAGCATATATCCTCTCACCTACTCATAGAACCTTCTCGAAAATTGACCACATACATGGATAACAAAGTGAACCTTATATGACACAAAAAAATTTTGCAGAGGCAGGCAGATCTCTATGAGTTCTAGGCAGGACTGGTCTACAAGAGCTACTTACAGGACAGGAACCAAAAGCTATAGAGAAACCCTGTCTTGAAAATCCAAACAAAAAAAATGGTAGGGGGGGTGATTGGGCTGGAGAGATGGATCAATGGTTAAGAGCATTGCCTGCTCTTCCAAAACTCCTGAGTTCAATTCCCGGCAACCACATGGTGGCTCACAACCATCTGTAATGATGTCTGGCGCCATCTTATGGCCTGCTGACACACACACAGACAGAATATCGCATACATGATAAATAAATTACCAAGAAAGTAAATATTTAAAAAAATTTTGCAAGCACATGAGCATTATCAGATGACCATGGATCAAAGTTGAAGTATAACAACTGTTATTACACCAAAGACAGACAAACTCATGGAAAGGGAACAGGCAACCACTAAACTGTACCTGGGTCAGGGAAGAAATAAAGAAATGAAAGTATTCCTTGAATTCAAAGAAAATAAAGACACAACGTAACCAAACTGAAAGTGGCGCTAGGAGGAAAATCCATCTTCTCAGCACCTCATGAAAAGGTCTATAAAGCTGACCACACTGTGGAACAAAGTAAACATACACAGAAAAAAACTGGAGTAATACACTGTGTCCTATCAAATGACCATGATTTAAAATTAGAACTTGACAACAACAGTACTATCAGAAATCCTACAAAACAATGGAAATTGAACAGCAAACTACTTAACCACGCATGGACCAATGAAAAATAAAATAAATACTTCCTAAAACTCAAGAAAAATGAAGGCACGTTGTACCCAAACCTATGTAACACAATGAAAGCAGTGCCAAGAGGAAACTTCCTAGCACAAACAGAAAGCTCACACTAGTGACTTAACAACACATGTGAATGGTCTCGAAAAAAAAAAGCAGACATGACCAGAATAAGTAGAAACAGAAAATAAAAAAATTGAGGGCGGAAATAAATTGAAACAAATAAATAATACAATGAATCAATGAGACAAAAAGCAGGTTATTTGACAAAATAAAGAAGATAAACAAACCCTAATGCAAACTAATAAAAGACAAGAGGGAACATCCAAACTAACACAATCAGAAATGAAAATGGATACATGACAACAGACACTAAGGAAATTCACAGAATCCTTAGATCGAACCACAGAAACCTGTACTCCACAAAATTGTGAAACATAAATGAAATGGACAATTTTCTGGCTAGTCAACATTTACCTAAAATAAAATGAGGCTTGGATGAGCAATTTAAATAGCCATATACTCTTAAAGGAAATCGAAGCTCTCATCAAAAGCAAACCAAATATCCCAGGGCCAAATGGTTTTAATGAAGAATTCCATCAGAACTTCCTGTACTCCTCCAAATGTTGCACAAAATATAACCAGAAGGAACATTGCCAGACTCGTTTTATGAGTATGCAGAGTCAGGGGAAAAATTCCTGGAGATCTGACAGCCAAACTAGCGAAAAAAGCAAACTCCAGATTCAATGACTCACCTTAAGACATACTGTGGAGAGCAACAAAGGAAAACCCCTGATGTCAGCCTCAGGCATCCATACATGCGTGAACGTGTATAACCATGTGCACCCCATTCCACATACACACACACCTAAGAATTTTCTCTGGATGTACTTTGTAGCATTCCTTGGGTAAGAATATGACCTCATACCTATTGCAGGATGATCAAGATCAGAGTTCTATTAACTTTATTATCAAAAAAATCTTAGCCAGGCGATGGTGGCACACGCCTTTAATCCCAGCACTCGGGAGGCAGAGGCAGGCAGATCTCTGTGAGTTCGAGGCCAGCCTGGTCTACAGAGCTAGTTCCAGGACAGGCTCCAAAAACACAGAGAAACCCTGTCTTGAAAAAACAAAAAAAAAAAAAAAAAGAAAGAAAAAAATCTTATAGATGTCATCCCTCGCCACTTAAGTACAAACTCTCCCCTATAGCAGAACTACACCATAGGAAATGAATATATCAAATTGTATTTATACCCCCGGGCTCCATACCACATGATTAGTTTGTTGGGCACAAATTATAATGATCATACTTCCTGTTTCTTGGAAGTTTGAGAAATTACTACATCATCACTGATATTACCTAGGAGAAAATGTTCTGCAAAAAAAATAATAGTCACTTTCAGCTTCTAAAACTTTTAAGACATTTATCTTTGGTCATATATAAAATACTGACCACTATACTAAGTGAAGAAACAAAAAAAACATATATGAAACTTTTCAAGTAAGAGTCTGAAATGCCTATGAAAATGGGAGCATTTCTTCTGGGTAGGTGCTGGCTGCTTCAATATGAACAGTCTTTAGACTCTGAACATTAAACCTCCATGGAGGCAATACTAACTGCAGAGCTCACTACACTGAGTCTGGCAGTTCTATCATACTACAATTAAAAGTCCTAAAAATACCAAAAGAGAATAATCATGAAAAACACTACAAAGTTTGAGTGAAGCGTTTCTATATTAACATCAACAAATGCATGAGGTCAATTTTTAAATCTGAAAAATTACATGGGGCTACTGAGAGAGCAAGCGTATTTGCCTTCATGAAGGATTTTTATTTAATTTAGACTCAATTCATTCTTCTTCTTCCCTGAGAATGTGGAGGGCATGGCCAAGCTTAACCTTTGATCTCCGCATAACCAATAAGGAGGAAATAAGCACCTCTACCAGGAAAAGGAAGAGTGAAGAGATGCAGCAGAGCAGGGATCTGCAACTAGCTGACCATGTACTAACGACCCAGGTAAAAACTAAGCTTTATGAAAGTGAGGGTGGAAAGAGTCCTAGGCTCTAAGATGGCTCATATGACAGGCACACCAGTGGATGTCATGCTCCCTGATGAGGACACTGCACATGGGCATCTCAACGCTGGCAGTGGTCCCAAAGTCTAGAAGTGTTTTACCCTAAAAGCATCAACTGCAATCAATTTCTAAGTCTGTTTTGCCTCTGTCCATGACAAGAACCAACTTGTTCCAAAATTCTATAAAATGTTTTTTCATGTTAAACTCTGCTGTTTACAGAAACATGAAAAAACAAGGACATGAATGCTGCTATCACATGATACTCATAATATTTTCAATCTCAAAGCCTTCGGATCCATGAAAGAAACCAACACCGATAAAAGTCGACTATTTCAGGATGAGATCAGTGATGGCTTACGGCGAGTTGTCTAAAGGACAATTTCTGTCTTTGTGACACACACCCAGTTAATGTTAAACTAAAACAAACTCAGGTAGTAAGTGAACTAGGACAAAATATGCTTAAGACAGTCTAAAATTGTATAAAGACAGTTCACTAATATGTCTAAGTTTCTTTCTCATTTCTCTTCAAAGGAAATCTGTCATAAAAATACACACATTTTATCAAACACACTACACACTACACCAACACATACACACACGATACAAACACACTACACACACCATACTACACCAAACACATATACATACACACATCACACACTACACCACACACATACACACACCACACACATACATATATACACAATACACATCACACTAAACCACATACATACACAACATCACACACGCCACACTATACCACACTACATCACACGTACCACACACATACATATACACACCACACACATCACACATACACTACACCACACACACACCTACACACATCACAATACACCACACACATACACATCACACACACACACTACACCACACACACATACACACACCACACACATAACACATACACTACACCACACATATACACGCACCACACACATCACACACACACCACACATACATACACACACCACACACACATTACACACCACACACACATCACACACACACACCACACACACACACCTACACACTACACCAAACACATACACACCACACACATCACACACCACACACACATCACACACACACACCACACACATACACACACCACACACATCACACATACATTACACCACACACATACACACACCACACACATCACACACACACCACACATACATACACACACCACACACATACATACACACCATCCACACACACACATACACACCACATACATCACACACACACTACACCACACACATACACACACACCACACATACATACACACACCACACACATACATATATACAACTAAACCACATACATACACACATCACACACTCCACACTATACCACACTACATCACATGTACCACACATACATATACACACCATCCACATCACACACATCTACACACTACACCACACACACATACCTACACACATCACAATACACCACACACACATACATACACATGACACACACCATACTACACCACACGTACCACACTAAACCACACACACATACACACACCACACACACACACATCACAATACACCACACACACATACATACACATGACACACACCATACTACACCACACATACCACACTAAACCACACACACCATACACACACATGCACACACTATAAAGAATCTTAAAGCAGTTAGACATGGGCATGGGCATAGTGGCACACACCTTTAATCTCAGCACTTGAGAGGCAGAGGCAGGCAGATCTCTTTGAGTTCAAGGCCAGCCTTGTCAACATAGAGAATTTCAGAACAGTCAAGGATACATTGAAATCGTGTCTCAAAAGTACAAAAGAAAAAAAAAACATCAGCAGCAAGTAGTTAGTTTAACCAATCCAGAGAATAAAGAAATTTTATGGAAAAATAAAGTAAAAATGAACACTGCCTAACTAAGGTTTTCATTAATCTTAAACATAGCCCAATTTCTTGCTATTTTTAGAAGAATTATTTACGTGTGTGAGTGCTTCTATTTGCATGTGTGCCTGCACGAAAGAAGAGGGCACCCGTTCCCATTACAGATGGTTGTGAGCCACCATGTGGTGGCCGGGACTCGAACCCAGGACCCCTGGAAGAGCAGCCAGTGCTCTTAACTGCTGACCACTCCTCTAGCCCCAACTCCTTGTCATTTTAAGGCTAGAGATACTGTTCTATTTCTCCTTAAACCATACACCAAACAAAAAATAGCAAGTGAAACCAAAATTTTAAATCACAAAGATAACCACAGCTCCTCAAGAATGGCCTGAGTGCCAAGAATGTAGGATCCAAAAATTGTGTATACAAAAGTCAAATCTATATTTTTTTTTTCAAAAACAATGGATCATGTCAAAGCTTGAAAACATCACTTTCTTTGCACATGAAAAACATGTACGTTAATAAGACCTAACAGGAGATGTAAATATCTGGGTAGGGAAGGTCTACAATCACAGAACTTAGGAGGCGGAGGCAAGTGAATGCATCAAGTCCGAGCCAACGTGGGCCACACAGTAAGACCCTATCTCTGAAGAAAGACCAACTAACCAACAAGTGACCAGAGTAATCCCTGTAGCATTCTATAGCCATCTTCCAAGGTTTCAAAGATCACTTTCAGACTGTTTAACTTCAGCATGATGCAGAATGATAACAACAGCAAACATTTGGTTTCTGATGGTAATGACAACCTCTGAATTACTTTTATTTATTTATTTTACAGCCCGACTGCAGTTTCCCCTCCTTCCTCTCCTCTCATTCCCTCCCCCTCACCTCTGTGCCCCCAGTCTACTGTTTCTGCTGCATTACTTTTTAAGTTGTCTTTCCTATCCTTGTGAGCAAAATAAAAAATACAACACACAGATCTCACTCATTGTTTCTTTCCCTTAGCCTTTTCCTCAACTGTTAGATTTCCCCAAACACAGATGGAAATGTCCAGTATGAAGGAAGAAATGGAATGTTTTCACATTCGGTATTTAACTGGTAGCGATCCATTTTCATGATTCCATGCTGGGCTTAAACTTGCTATGCACAGTTTTTTTTTGTTAGAATTTATTTATTATGTATACAGTGTTTTTCCTACATATATGCTGCAAACCAGAAGAGGGCACCAGATCTCATTACAGATGGTTGTGAGCCACCATGTGGTTGCTGGGAATTGAACTCAGGACCTCTGGAAGAGCAATCAGTACTCTTAACCTCTGAGCCATCCCTCCAGCCCCTATACACAGTTTCTTATGTTTGTTTTTCTGGCTATTTTAGACAAATTTCTAAAATGAATTTATGAGTTCAAGCACTAAGACCTTTGAGAGAGTTACAAAAAATTGCATACTGCTTTTCAAAGCTAATAAATTGTACACTTTTATCTCTTTTGATCACTGCATCCTCAAAAACATTGGACATTTTTAGTGTTATAGTATTTGTGTTCTAATAAATAAAGTTTTACTGGAGATCAGAAGGCAAAGCAGCCACCCTAGTCAGCCCTACAGGCCAGGGAGTGGTGGCACATACCTTTAATCCCAGGACTCAGAAGACAGAGTTAGATGGATCTCTTTGAGTTCAAGGCTACCCTGGGCTACAGAAAATCAATCCACAAACAGATCCAGGTGGTGATGGTTCACACCTTTAATCCCAGCTTTTGGGAATCACACACCTTTAATGGAGAGAGGTGAAGACAGGAGCAATATGACTGGGCAGAGAGTAGAATATTTTTTGTTCGTCTGAGAGTTGGTAGAGATAAGATCTCTCTAGTTGCTTGACTGCTTTGCTTTTCTGATCTTCAACTTGAACCCAATATCTATCTCTAGGTTTTTATTATTCGTGCAACAGAAATTTCTCTTCCTAAAAGAAAATCAATTTAAGCACCAAAAGGAAGACCGAAGGACTGTTGGGGGATATCAGGAACAAAGCCCGTGTCTCACCCATACTAAACAAATACTCTACACTGAGTCACAGTCTCAGTACTCAAATGTTTCATCACGAGTTTACACATTTTAAAGGTGACTGCATTTGTCTGTGCTTCAACTGTACGAACTTTTAGTCACTTTTCCAGGATCCCCTAATATTAAGTTGCTATACCTCAACATAAAACTGCTGCTTGACATCCAGAAATTTAGTGTTTATACAGTCCAAAAAACCTTACTTACTGTAACTTTCCCACTATTTTTATTATTGGAAAATTCTTTTCCATTTTGACATAGCTATTGATATAGTTTCAGTGCCTTTGTTAAAGATACTACACATTTCAGACATAGACCTCAGGGAAATAGAGTTGGAACTGACCTGCAAGCCTCCTTCCCAAGGACTAGCTCTAGTAGTACCTGAAGATGCTATGCAAACTGCCAAAGGAAAAGAGAAATCAACATTCCTACCCAGCTATAAAACTTAGGAACCTCAGTGATACACGTGCTTGCACAACCGTGTTGAGCCTTTCACTGTGCTGGTGCTCTGACATGGGGATCAGACAAAAACTATCAGGATCAGTTTTCAGGAAACTGGAGACAGGCAGATGTCTGTGAGTTCAAGGCCAGCCTGGTTTACGTAGTGAGTACCAAGACAGCCGAAGCTATGTAATGAGACCTTATCTCTCAATGATGTTTTCTTCATTTTACTGGCACACATACAGGTTTCTTTTAGTCTTTAAAACCAAATCTCA
Source organism: Microtus pennsylvanicus (assembly GCF_037038515.1). NCBI lineage: Eukaryota > Metazoa > Chordata > Mammalia > Rodentia > Cricetidae > Microtus > Microtus pennsylvanicus. Next base: position 238,504 of record NW_027460985.1, read on the forward strand.
CTTCTAAGACAAAGTGTGAGGTAGTCCCTTCTACTGCTAAATTATATAGAAGACAATTTTAATTATGTTGTCCTGTAGACAGAGCAAGGGTACCATTTGCTAAAAGTAATGGAGAAACTCGGGCACTTTGAGGACTCCTCAGAATAGCTACCTTATTTCCTTTGGAGGGAAACTGTAAAAGAGAAAGCATCAACTGAGGCCTGTTAGAAATCAGTAACCCTGGCATGCATGCTGCTTAGGTTTCATCAACTGTGACATCGAGAAAATGACTTTAGAATATAAGTTTATGCTGAAATAAGAAAACCACCTAGTTCAGAGATCAGTTTCCTCCCTCTTGTTGTTATGGCTACATGGAATGCACTTTTGCATTACGAAAGATGTCTGAGAGGTAACATAACTACCAACCACCCGTCCCTTCCTAAAAACTAATAAATATTGCAGAAACTCAAGAATGACCCAACATATTACCAAGTGGTCCTTCTGAGTTGTTGTGCCAGGATTACTAATTTCTAATAGGCCTCTGCTGTCGCTTCCCTCGACCCTAGTTATCCTCTTCAGGGAGAAGGCAGGTGAGATTCATCTTGATTCACCCCGTTGTCGACCAAATGTGGAAAATTCTTTAAGCACGGCTACTTTTCCATTTTGTCTACACACTGAAATCATCTGGGGAACTTTCAAAACCTTAACGCCCAAGTCACACCCCAACCATGCACATCATAATATCTAAGGGGTGGGTGGGGCCAGTCACCTATACTTTAAAAAGTGTCCAGTATGGTCCAAGATGAAGCCAAGGTTGATACCTGCTATGCTGGATCGCCCCTCTTGATTTCGAGTGACTTCTGCCATAAGTGAAATCAGAAAAGCCAACCTGGAGCAAGTCAGAACCACAGCCATGCTCAGAAGGTACAGTGGGATCCCAATCACGGGGACAGCACAAGTGCTGCGCTGAGCTCCACCAAGGGTTACCCCGCGCCTCACTGGAGGACCATGCCCTTCCAGCAAAAATAAGTCGGCTAATTTTAAAGGTACCATTTGTCTCTACTCATTAGAATTTTCTTCAAAAAAAAAGGCAAATCTCTTGAGAAGGACAGAAAATGTGTACACCCTGGCCCAACACGAACAAAGGAGCTCTAAACCCCTGGCTGCCTAGAAAGCACCTGCCAACCTCTAGGCGGGGAAGCGCCCAGCCCACAGTCATTGCACCTGCCAAGCCTTGCCCGCCCCTCCTACCTTCCAGCAGCTCGTCCAACCTGGTGATCCTCCGACTGCCGTCTATGGTGTAGATTGTGCGGACGCCCTGAGGCAGGTTCACATTGTCAGACAGCGAGCAGGTCAGCTCTGTGAGAAGCGAATCAAAGGAACTGAAGCTATCATTGGAGGTGGCAAAGACCAGGCCATTGAAGTAGCAGTCCCCATTCCGGTAGAAGCGTGCCTTCTTGGCCTTCTTCTCAAAGCTTTAGGCCTGCAAAGTCCGCGTGCGGTAGAAGCTGCAGTGTGCACTGTGCGCCGGGCTGGGGATGAGCCCATTGCAATTGGGGCCAGAGATGATGCTGCCCCCGGAGGAGCTCCCAGACCCTCTCCACAACCGTGGCCGCAGCCTTTTGTCCCGTTCTTCAAAATGCTCCAGCTCAATGCTCCTGGTGCTGGCCGTCGCGGCTGCTCAGAGAAAGCTCTCCACAAATAAATAAATTAATGAAGGAACGTCCCCACAGCCCCAGCCGCAGCGTGCCGTGATCTGGGCGCTCTGGCCTTAAAGCATTGGGACACCTGGCTCGAGCACGAGGGCCTTGCTCACAGGTGGGCCCCGTTCAGCCCTAGTGATGCCCCACCTCTAGCCACGCCCTAAGTACACCTTTATGGCACAACAGGACTTAATGGGGTTTTGACACTGGCATGATATGCTCCTCCCTCTGGGCCTCTCCGCTGCCGCCCCGCGCCCTCCCTCAGCACCGTGTGACCCTGTTCACCCTCCGCCCCCTCCGCGCCCCGTACCAGCTCCAGCGGCGGCTGCAGGTCACAGGTGGTGCTTTCTCCGCTGTTCTGAAGTGCACCAACTAGATATTTACTAATGCTAATGGCGTTTGGTTCTTGTTTTGGGTTTGGGGAAGGGGGAACCGAGGGAGCCTTGCCTGTGCATGTGTATTTTAGACATATAGACACCACCATGTCAAAAGACCCAATGCCTCAGTTCCGCGGGAATAGATGAACTTTCCTCCACCCCACCAGCACAGGGAGCTTCAGTGTAGTGATGTTTTGTTTGGTTTTGTGTTTTTTCTTCAGCTTTCACCCCTGATAAGTGACTTCAGCTGTTTCTTATATAGAGCAATTAGAAGCCAGGTGGTAGTGATGCACACTTTAAATCCCAGCATTCGGGAGGCAGAAGCAGGCGGTTCTCAGAGGAGGTCACCAGTTTCAGTCAAGGTAAGGGAATACTGTGGGAGTGTGACACTGTTCGCCCTCCGCCCATAAAAGCAAGAAGAGTTAAGGGACCCTTCCATTTAAGGTCACTGAGTTCAGACTGGCAAAACCAAGAATCCCATCTGATACCCAGATCACCCTCCCTGCACAAACTCTCATTCCATAGTCTTCAGCTCCTCAAAAACTCATTCAGTCTTCAAAATGAGTTTGATGTGTCTGAGTGTGAAGCCAAACAGAGAACAAAAGATATGTGTTCAGCCATGCTGTTTCTAATCAACACCCTGGCTTTGGTGCACACCCACCATTAAAATCACATAAAATGGCAATAAAGTTTCCACAATATATTGCTCACAGTATGATCCATTCTTCTGAGTCACAGGTCCTCTTTCAGAACAAAAAATGGTATGATTACTCTACCGAGCTGTACCATATCCTAAAGCCTGCAAGTCTTAGCCATATACTCATAAAAGGCATTTGTAAGAAGAGTTTGATACAAAGGTAGCTTTTCCATAACTAAATCTCAGTGATCTCCCTAGGAAGCACAAATAACTCTAATACCCAAGTGCCAATATTGAAGTTACCCCAATTTTAGTGATTGGCCATTAAAGCAAGAAATGTTAAGGGACCCATCCAAGGTCACTGAGTTCGGCCTGGCAACTGATACCCAGATCACACTCCCTGCACAAACTCTCATTCTATTGCCTTCAGAACCTCAAAAACTCGTTCAGTCCTCAGAATGAGTACAATGCCCCTGAGTGTAATACCCAAGGGCCTATATTGCACTGACCCCAAATTTTAGTGATTGGCCATTAAACCTAGAAAAGTTAAGGGACCCTTCCATTTAAGGTCACTGAATTCGGACTGGCAACACCAAGAATCCCATCTCATACACAGATCACAATCCCTGCACAAACTCTCATTCTATTGCCATAAAAACTCGTTCAGTCCTCAAAATGAGTTCAATGCTTCTGAGTTTGAAGCTAAACAGAGAACAAACGATATAGAACTCGTTCAGTCCTCAGAATGAGTACAATGCCTCTGAGTGTAATACCCAAGTGCCAATATTGCACTGACTCCAAATTTTAGTGATTGTCCTCAAAATGAGTTCAATGCTTCTGAGTGTGAAGCCAAACAGAGAACAAACGATATGTGTTCATCCGTGCTGTTTCTAAAAAACACCCTGGCTTTGGTCAACACCCAACATTAAAATCATTTAAAATGCAAATAACTTCTTCCACAATATATAAATTACAGTATGATCTACATTTCATGAGTCATTGGTCCTCTTTCAACACACATGGCATGAATCCTTTACAGAGCTGTACTATATCCTGAAGCCATCATTTATTTGCCACATAATTATAAAAGGCATTTGTGCGAAGGGTTCGATTCAAAAGGAGATTTCCAATAACTAATTCTCAACGATCTCTCTTGGAAGCCGAAATAAATGTAATACCCCAGTGCCAATACTGCAGTGACCACAAATTTTTAGTGATTCGCCATTAAATCCAGAAGAGTAAAAGGACCCTTGCATTTAAGGTCACTGATTTCGGACTGGCAACACCAAGAATCCCATCTCATACACAGATCACAATCCTGCACAAACTCTCATTCTATTGCCTTCAGCTCCTCAAATACTCGTTCAGTCCTCAGAATGAGTACAATGCCTCTGAGTGTAATACCAAAGGGCCTATATTGCACTGACCCCAAATTTTAGTGATTGGCCATCAAACCTAGAAAAGTTAAGGGACCCTTCCTTTTAAGTTCACTGAATTCGGACTGGCAACACTAAGAATCCCATCTCATACCCAGATCACAATCCCTGCACAAACTCTCATTCTATTGCCTTCAGCTCCTCAAAAACTCGTTCAGTCCTTAAAATGAGTTCAATGCTTCTGAGTATGAAGCCAAACAGAGAAGAAATGATATGTGTTCATCCGTGCTGTTTCTAATCAACACCCTCGCATTGGTGCACACACCCAACATTAAAATCACTTAAAATGCCAATAAAGTCTTCCACAATATATCACTCACAGAATGATCCTTTTGAGTCACTGGTCCTCTTTCAACACAAAACATGGTATGATTACTCTACCGAGCTGAACCATATCATAAAGCCTTCAAGTATTAGCCATATACTCATAAAAGGCATTTGTAAGAAGAGTTCGATACAAAGGTAGCTTTTCCATAACTAAATCTCACTGATCTCCCTAGGAAGCACAAATAACTCTAATACCCATTGTCAATATTGAAGTTACCCCAAATTTTAGTGATTAGCCATTAAAGCAAGAAATGTTTAGGGACCCATCCAAGGTCACTGAGTTCGGACTGGCAACACCAAGAATCCCATCTCATACACAGATCACAATCCTGCACAAACTCTCATTCTATTGCCTTCAGCTCCTCAAATACTCGTTCAGTCTTCAGAATGAGTACAATGCCCCTGAGTGTAATACCCAAGGGCCTATATTGCACTGACCCCAAATTTTAGTGATTGGCCATCAAACCTAGAAAAGTTAAGGGACCCTTCCTTTTAAGTTCACTGAATTCGGACTGGCAACACCAAGAATCCCATCTCATACACAGATGACAATCCCTGCACAAACTCTCATTCTATTGCCTTCAGCTCCTCAAAAACTCGTTCAGTCCTCAAAATGAGTTCAATGCTTCTGAGTGTGAAGCCAAACAGAGAACAAACGATATGTGTTCATCCGTACTGTTTCTAAAAAACACCCTGGCTTTGGAGAACACCCCACATTAAAATCACTTAAAAATGCCAATAACTTCTTCCACAATATATAAATTACAGTATGATCTACATTTTATGGGTCATTGGTCCTCTTTCAACAAACATGGCATGAATCCTTTACCGAGCTGTACTATATCCTGAAGCCATCATGTATTTGCCACATAATTATAGAAGGCATTTGTGTGAAGGGTTCCATTCAAAAGGAGCTTTCCCATAACTAAATCTCAACGATCTCCTTGGAAGCCAAAATAAATGTAATACCCCAGTGCCAATACTGCAATGACCACAAATTTTTAGTGATTCGCCATTAAACCCAGAAGAGTTAAAGGACCCTTCCATTTAAGGTCACTGAGTTCGGACTGGCAACACCAAGAATCCCATCTCAAACACAGATCACAATCCTGCACAAACTCTCATTCTATTGCCTTCAGCTCCTCAAATACTCGTTCAATCCTCAGAATGAGTACAATGCCTCTGAGTGTAATACCCAAGGGCCAATATTGCACTGACCCCAAATTTTAGTGATTGGCCATTAAACCTAGAAGAGTAAAAGGACCCTTCCATTTAAGGTCACTGAGTTCGGACTGGCAACACCAAGAATCCCATCTCATAAACAGATCACAATCCTGCACTAACTCTCATTCTATTGCCTTCAGCTCCTCAAAAACTCGTTCAGTCCTCAAAATGATTTCAATGCTTCTGAGTGTGAATCCAAACAGAGAACAAACGATATGTGTTCATCCGTACTGTTTCTAAAAAACACCCTGGCTTTGGAGAACACCCGACATTAAAATCACTTAAAAATGCCAATAACTTCTTCCACAATATATAAATTACAGTATGATCTACATTTTATGGGTCATCGGTCCTCTTTCAACAAACATCGCATGAATCCTTTACCGAGCTGTACTATATCCTGAAGCCATCATGTGTTTGCCACATAATTATAGAAGGCATTTGTGTGAAGGGTTCCATTCAAAAGGAGCTTTCCCATAACTAAATCTCAACGATCTCCTTGGAAGCCAAAATAAATGTAATACCCCAGTGCCAATACTGCAGTGACCACAAATTTTTAGTGATTCGCCATTAAAGCCAGAAGAGTAAAGGGACCCTTCCATTTAAGGTCACTGAGTTCGGACTGGCAACACCAAGAATCCCATCTCATAAACAGATCACAATCCTGCACTAACTCTCATTCTATTGCCTTCAGCTCCTCAAATACTCGTTCAGTCCTCAGAATGAGTACAATGCCTCTGAGTGTAATACCCAAGGGCCAATATTGCACTTACCCCAAATTTTAGTGATTGGCCATCAAACCTAGAAAAGTTAAGGGACCCTTCCATTTAAGTTCATTGCATTCGGACTGGCAACACCCAGATCACCCTCCCTGCACAAACTCTCATTCCATAGTCTTCAGCTCCTCAATAACTCATTCAGTCCTCAAAATGATTTCAATGCATCTGAATGTAAAGTAAAACAGAGGAGAACAATCGATATGTGTTCATCCGTGCTGTTTCTAATCAACACCCTCGCATTGGTGCACACACCCAACATTAAAATCACTTAAAATGCCAATAAAGTCTTCCACAATATATCACTCACAGAATGATCCTTCTGAGTCACTGGTCCTCTTTCAACACAAAACATGGTATGATTACTCTACCGAGCAGAACCATATCATAAAGCCTTCAAGTATTAGCCATATACTCATAAAAGGCATTTGTAAGAAGAGTTCGATACAAAGGTAGCTTTTCCATAACTAAATCTCACTGATCTCCCTAGGAAGCACAAATAACTCTAATACCCATTGTCAATATTGAAGTTACCCCAAATTTTAGTGATTAGCCATTAAAGCAAGAAATGTTTAGGGACCCATCCAAGGTCACTGAGTTCGGACTGGCAACACCAAGAATCCCATCTCATACACAGATCACAATCCTGCACTAACTCTCCTTCTATTGCCTTCAGCTCCTCAAATACGCGTTCAGTCTTCAGAATGAGTACAATGCCCCTGAGTGTAATACCAAAGGGCCTATATTGCACTGACCCCAAATTTTAGTGATTGGCCATCAAACCTAGAAAAGTTAAGGGACCCTTCCTTTTAAGTTCACTGAATTCGGACTGGCAACACTAAGAATCCCATCTCATACACAGATGACAATCCCTGCACAAACTCTCATTCTATTGCCTTCAGCTCCTCAAAAACTCGTTCAGTCCTCAAAATGAGTTCAATGCTTCTGAGTGTGAAGCCAAACAGAGAACAAACGATATGTGTTCATCCGTACTGTTTCTAAAAAACACCCTGGCTTTGGAGAACACCCGACATTAAAATCACTTAAAAATGCCAATAACTTCTTCCACAATATATAAATTACAGTATGATCTACATTTTATGGGTCATCGGTCCTCTTTCAACAAACATCGCATGAATCCTTTACCGAGCTGTACTATATCCTGAAGCCATCATGTGTTTGCCACATAATTATAGAAGGCATTTGTGTGAAGGGTTCCATTCAAAAGGAGCTTTCCCATAACTAAATCTCAACGATCTCCTTGGAAGCCAAAATAAATGTAATACCCCAGTGCCAATACTGCAGTGACCACAAATTTTTAGTGATTCGCCATTAAACCCAGAAGAGTAAAAGGAACCTTCCATTTAAGGTCACTGAGTTCGGACTGGCAACACCAAGAATCCCATCTCATACACAGATCACAATCCTGCACTAACTCTCATTCTATTTCCTACAGGTCCTCAAATACTCGTTCAGTCCTCAGAATGAGTACAATGCCTCTGAGTGTAATACCCAAGGGCCAATATTGCACTGACCCCAAATTTTAGTGATTGGCCATCAAACCTAGAAAAGTTAAGGGACCCTTCCATTTAAGTTCACTGAATTCGGACTGGCAACACCCAGATCACCCTTCCTGCACAAACTCTCATTCCATAGTCTTCAGCTCCTCAAAAACTCATTCAGTCCTCAAAATGATTTCAATGCATCTGAGTGTAAAGTAAAACAGAGGAGAACAATCGATATGTGTTCATCCGTGCTGTTTCTAATCAACACCCTCGCATTGGTGCACACACCCAACATTAAAATCAATAAAGTCTTCCACATTATATCACTCACAGAATGATCCTTCTGAGTCACTGGTCCTCTTTCAACACAAAACATGGTATGATTACTCTACCGAGCAGAACCATATCATAAAGCCTTCAAGTATTAGCCATATACTCATAAAAGGCATTTGTAAGAAGAGTTCGATACAAAGGTAGCTTTTCCATAACTAAATCTCACTGATCTCCCTAGGAAGCACAAATAACTCTAATACCCATTGTCAATATTGAAGTTACCCCAAATTTTAGTGATTAGCCATTAAAGCAAGAAATGTTTAGGGACCCATCCAAGGTCACTGAGTTCGGACTGGCAACACCAAGAATCCCATCTCATACACAGATCACAATCCTGCACAAACTCTCATTCTATTGCCTTCAGCTCCTCAAATACTCGTTCAGTCTTCAGAATGAGTACAATGCCCCTGAGTGTAATACCCAAGGGCCTATATTGCACTGACCCCAAATTTTAGTGATTGGCCATCAAACCTAGAAAAGTTAAACGACCCTTCCTTTTAAGTTCACTGAATTCGGACTGGCAACACCAAGAATCCCATCTCATACACAGATGACAATCCCTGCACAAACTCTCATTCTATTGCCTTCAGCTCCTCAAAAACTCGTTCAGTCCTCAAAATGAGTTCAATGCTTCTGAGTGTGAAGCCAAACAGAGAACAAACGATATGTGTTCATCAGTACTGTTTCTAAAAAACACCCTGGCTTTGGAGAACACCCCACATTAAAATCACTTAAAAATGCCAATAACTTCTTCCACAATATATAAATTACAGTATGATCTACATTTTATGGGTCATTGGTCCTCTTTCAACAAACATCGCATGAATCCTTTACCGAGCTGTACTATATCCTGAAGCCATCATGTATTTGCCACATAATTATAGAAGGCATTTGTGTGAAGGGTTCCATTCAAAAGGAGCTTTCCCATAACTAAATCTCAACGATCTCCTTGGAAGCCAAAATAAATGTAATACCCCAGTGCCAATACTGCAATGACCACAAATTTTTAGTGATTCGCCATTAAACCCAGAAGAGTTAAAGGACCCTTCCATTTAAGGTCACTGAGTTCGGACTGGCAACACCAAGAATCCCATCTCAAACACAGATCACAATCCTGCACAAACTCTCATTCTATTGCCTTCAGCTCCTCAAATACTCGTTCAATCCTCAGAATGAGTACAATGCCTCTGAGTGTAATACCCAAGGGCCAGTATTGCACTGACCCCAAATTTTAGTGCTTGGCCATCAAACCTAGAAAAGTTAAGGGACCCTTCCTTTTAAGTTCACTGAATTCGGACTGGCAACACCAAGAATCCCATCTCATACACAGATGACAATCCCTGCACAAACTCTCATTCTATTGCCTTCAGCTCCTCAAAAACTCGTTCAGTCCTCAAAATGAGTTCAATGCTTCTGAGTGTGAAGCCAAACAGAGAACAAACGATATAGAACTCATTCAGTCCTCAGAATGGGTCCAATGCCTCTGAGTGTAATTCCCAAGGGCCAATATTGCACTGACCCCAAATTTTAGTGATTGTCCTCAAAATGAGTTCAATGCTTCTGAGTGTGAAGCCAAACAGAGAACAAACAATATGTGTTCATCCGTGCTGTTTCTACAAAACACCCTGTCTTTGGTGAACAACCAACATTAAAATCACTTAAAAATCCCAATAACTTCTTCCACAATATATAAATTACAGTATGATCTACATTTTATGAGACATTGGTCCTCTTTCAACACTCATGGCGTGAATCCTTTACCGAGGTGTACTATATCCTGAAACCATCATGTATTTGCCACATAATTATAGACGGCATTTGTGTGAAGGGTTCCATTCAAAAGGAGCTTTCCCATAACTAAATCTCAAGGATCTCTCTTGGAAGCCCAAATAAATGTAATACCCCAGTGCCAATACTGCAATGACCACAAATTTTTAGTGATTCGCCATTAAACCCAAAAGAGTTAAAGGACCCTTCCATTTAAGGTCACTGAGTTCGGACTGGCAACACCAAGAATCCCATCTCATACGCAGATCACAATCCTGCACAAACTCTCATTCTATTGCCTTCAGCTCCTCAAATACTCGTTCAATCCTCAGAATGAGTACCATGCCTCTGAGTGTAATACCCAAGGGCCAATATTGCACTGACCCCAAATTTTAGTGATTGGCCATTAAACCTAGAAAAGTTAAGGGACCCTTCCATTTAAGTTCACTGAATTCGGACTGGCAACACCAAGAATTCCATCTCATACACAGATGACAATCCCTGCACAAACTCTCATTCCATAGTCTTCAGCTCCTCAAAAACTCATTCAGTCCTCAAAATGAGTTCAATGCATCTGAGTGTGAAGACAAGCAGAGGAGAACAAACGATATGTGTTGAGCCGTGCTGTTTCTAATCAACACCCTCGCATTGGTGCACACACCCAACATTTAAATCACTTAAAATGCCAATAAGGTCTTCCACAATATATCACTCACAGAATGATCCTTCTGAGTCACTGGTCCTCTTTCAACACAAAACATGGTATGATTACTCTACCGAGCTGTACCATATCCTAAAGCCTGCAAGTATTAGCCATATACTCATAAAAGGCATTTGTAAGAAGAGTTCGATACAAAGGTAGCTTTTCCATAACTAAATCTCACTGATCTCCCTAGGAAGCACAAAAACTCTAATACCCAAGTGCCAATATTGCAGTTACCCCAAATTTTAGTGATTGTCCATTAAAGCAAGAAATGTTAAGGGACCCATCCAAGGTCACTGAGTTCGGCCTGGCAACATCAGGCCGGGAATCTTGGGAGACTGAGTCTGTCCGAACATGACCCGTGGGGACCCCACGTCCCGCCCCGGACCCCAGCCACCCGGGGTCCCCCATAGACCCCGAGTGCCGGGTCACCCCGACCCCTCCCTGGCCCTGGAGACACCCCACCCCCCGGGTCCGCTGATCCCTAGTGATGCCCCACCTCTAGCCACGCCCTAAGTACACCTTTAAGGCACAACAAGACTTAATGGGGTTTTGACACTGGCATGGTATGCTCCTCCCTCTGGGCCTCTTCGCCGCCGCCGCCCTGTGCCCTCCCTCAGCACCGTGTGACCCTGTTCACCCTCCGCCCCCTCCGTGCCCTGTACCAGCTCCAGCGGCGGCTGCAGGTCACAGGTGGTGCTTTCTCCGCTGTTTATCCACTGTTCTGTTAATATTTCGGCATTTTTTCTTTTGCCACAGGCTGTCGAAGGCAGGGGCCCGGGCATCATGGGAAATCGAGTTCCCTTTGCATTCTGCACATTCACGGACTACAGGCAAAATGGCCGCCGCAGAGAATCATGGGAGATGTATTTCAGAGCAGGGAACGGGCTCCAAGAGCCCCGGGGAGTGGCACGGCCGTCCCTTCGCGACGAGGGGTGTGGGGGCGGACACGCCGCGTGGAGAACCCACGCCCCTCCCCCGGACCCCAGCCGCGATTAGTACCCAAGAGAGAGCAGGGTGGTGGTGGCGCAGGCCTTTAATCCCAGCACTCAGGAGGCAGAGGCAGGTGTATCTCTTTGAGTTCGAGGCCAGGCAGTTCCAGATAGCAGAGCTAAGAGACTTCTGGATTAGGCATTCGAATGTGGGGTCTTCCATTTAAATGAAGTTCGAAGGACAGAGAGAGTGAGGTACGGAGTCCTGTGCATCATTCACAATGATGTTTCCGTGCTGGTCCCAAATCACCACCCATGCGGTTTCTGGAGCCCTTTAGGGGCTGTTCTGAAGTGCACCAACTAGATATTTACTAATGCTAATGGCGTTTGGTTCTTGTTTTGGGTTTGGGGAAGGGGGAACCGAGGGAGCCTTGCCTGTGCATGTGTATTTTAGACATATAGACACCACCATGTCAAAAGACCCAATGCCTCAGATCCGCGGGAATAGATGAACTTCCCTCCACCCCACCAGCACAGGGAGCTTCAGTGTAGTGATTGTTTGTGTTTTGTGTTTTTTCTTCAGCTTTCACCCCTGATAAGTGACTTCAGCTGTTTCTTATATAGAGCAATTAGAAGCCAGGTGGTAGTGATGCACACATTAAATCCCAGCACTCGGGAGGCAGAAGCAGGCGGATCTCAGAGGAGGTCGCCAGTTTCAGTCAAGGTAAGGGAATACTGTGGGAGTGTGTTGGTCTGTCTATGTGTGACACTGTTCGCCCTCCGCCCATTAAAGCCAGAAGAGTTAAGGGACCCTTCCATTTAAGGTCACTGAGTTCGGACTGGCAACACCAAGAATCCCATCTCATACACAGATCACAATCCCTGCACAAACTCTCATTCTATTGCCTTCAGCTCCTCAAACACTCGTTCAGTCCTCAAAATGAGTTCAATGCATCTGAGTGTGAAGCCAAACAGAGAACAAACGATATGTGTTCATCCGTGCTGTTTCTAATCAACACCCTCGCATTAGTGCACACACCCAACATTAAAATCACTTAAAATGCCAATAAGGTCTTTCACAATATATCACTCACAGATTGATCCTTCTGAGTCACTGGTCCTCTTTCAACACAAAACATGGTATGATTACTATACCGAGCTGTACGATATCCTAAAGCCTGCTAGTATTAGTCATATACTCATAAAAGGCATTTGTAAGAAGTGTTCGATACAAAGGTAGCTTTTCCATAACTAAATCTCACTGATCTCCCTAGGAAGCACAAATAACTCTAATACCCAAGTGCCAATATTGAAGTTACCCCAAATTTTAGTGATTGGCCATAAAAGCAAGAAATGTTAAGGGACCCATCCAAGGTCACTGAGTCCGGCCTGGCAACTGATACACAGATCACACTCCCTGCACAAATTCTCATTCTATTGCCTTCAGTTCCTCAAAAACTCGTTCAGTCCTCAGAATGAGTACAATGCCTCTGAGTGTAATACCCAAGGGCCAATATTGCACTGACCCCAAATTTTAGTGATTGGCCATCAAACCTAGAAATGTTAAGGGACCCTTCCATTTAAGTTCACTGAATTCGGACTGGCAACACCAAGAATCCCATCTCATACCCAGATCACCCTCCCTGCACAAACTCTCATTCTATTGCCTTCAGCTCCTCAAAAACTCGTTCAGTCCTCAAAATGAGTTCAATGCTTCTGAGTGTGAAGCCAAACAGAGAACAAACGATATGTGTTCATCCGTACTGTTTCTAAAAAACACCCTGGCTTTGGAGAACACCCCACATTAAAATCACTTAAAAATGCCAATAACTTCTTCCACAATATATAAATTACAGTATGATCTACATTTTATGGGTCATTGGTCCTCTTTCAACAAACATGGCATGAATCCTTTACCGAGCTGTACTATATCCTGAAGCCATCATGTATTTGCCACATAATTATAGAAGGCATTTGTGTGAAGGGTTCCATTCAAAAGGAGCTTTCCCATAACTAAATCTCAACGATCTCCTTGGAAGCCAAAATAAATGTAATACCCCAGTGCCAATACTGCAATGACCACAAATTTTTAGTGATTCGCCATTAAACCCAGAAGAGTTAAAGGACCCTTCCATTTAAGGTCACTGAGTTCGGACTGGCAACACCAAGAATCCCATCTCAAACACAGATCACAATCCTGCACAAACCTTCATTCTATTGCCTTCAGCTCCTCAAATACTCGTTCAATCCTCAGAATGAGTACAATGCCTCTGAGTGTAATACCCAAGGGCCAATATTGCACTGACCCCAAATTTTAGTGATTGGCCATTAAACCTAGAAGAGTAAAAGGACCCTTCCATTTAAGGTCACTGAGTTCGGACTGGCAACACCAAGAATCCCATCTCATAAACAGATCACAATCCTGCACTAACTCTCATTCTATTGCCTTCAGCTCCTCAAAAACTCGTTCAGTCCTCAAAATGATTTCAATGCTTCTGAGTGTGAATCCAAACAGAGAACAAACGATATGTGTTCATCCGTACTGTTTCTAAAAAACACCCTGGCTTTGGAGAACACCCGACATTAAAATCACTTAAAAATGCCAATAACTTCTTCCACAATATATAAATTACAGTATGATCTACATTTTATGGGTCATCGGTCCTCTTTCAACAAACATCGCATGAATCCTTTACCGAGCTGTACTATATCCTGAAGCCATCATGTGTTTGCCACATAATTATAGAAGGCATTTGTGTGAAGGGTTCCATTCAAAAGGAGCTTTCCCATAACTAAATCTCAACGATCTCCTTGGAAGCCAAAATAAATGTAATACCCCAGTGCCAATACTGCAGTGACCACAAATTTTTAGTGATTCGCCATTAAAGCCAGAAGAGTAAAGGGACCCTTCCATTTAAGGTCACTGAGTTCGGACTGGCAACACCAAGAATCCCATCTCATAAACAGATCACAATCCTGCACTAACTCTCATTCTATTGCCTTCAGCTCCTCAAATACTCGTTCAGTCCTCAGAATGAGTACAATGCCTCTGAGTGTAATACCCAAGGGCCAATATTGCACTTACCCCAAATTTTAGTGATTGGCCATCAAACCTAGAAAAGTTAAGGGACCCTTCCATTTAAGTTCATTGCATTCGGACTGGCAACACCCAGATCACCCTCCCTGCACAAACTCTCATTCCATAGTCTTCAGCTCCTCAATAACTCATTCAGTCCTCAAAATGATTTCAATGCATCTGAATGTAAAGTAAAACAGAGGAGAACAATCGATATGTGTTCATCCGTGCTGTTTCTAATCAACACCCTCGCATTGGTGCACACACCCAACATTAAAATCACTTAAAATGCCAATAAAGTCTTCCACAATATATCACTCACAGAATGATCCTTCTGAGTCACTGGTCCTCTTTCAACACAAAACATGGTATGATTACTCTACCGAGCAGAACCATATCATAAAGCCTTCAAGTATTAGCCATATACTCATAAAAGGCATTTGTAAGAAGAGTTCGATACAAAGGTAGCTTTTCCATAACTAAATCTCACTGATCTCCCTAGGAAGCACAAATAACTCTAATACCCATTGTCAATATTGAAGTTACCCCAAATTTTAGTGATTAGCCATTAAAGCAAGAAATGTTTAGGGACCCATCCAAGGTCACTGAGTTCGGACTGGCAACACCAAGAATCCCATCTCATACACAGATCACAATCCTGCACTAACTCTCCTTCTATTGCCTTCAGCTCCTCAAATACGCGTTCAGTCTTCAGAATGAGTACAATGCCCCTGAGTGTAATACCAAAGGGCCTATATTGCACTGACCCCAAATTTTAGTGATTGGCCATCAAACCTAGAAAAGTTAAGGGACCCTTCCTTTTAAGTTCACTGAATTCGGACTGGCAACACTAAGAATCCCATCTCATACACAGATGACAATCCCTGCACAAACTCTCATTCTATTGCCTTCAGCTCCTCAAAAACTCGTTCAGTCCTCAAAATGAGTTCAATGCTTCTGAGTGTGAAGCCAAACAGAGAACAAACGATATGTGTTCATCCGTACTGTTTCTAAAAAACACCCTGGCTTTGGAGAACACCCGACATTAAAATCACTTAAAAATGCCAATAACTTCTTCCACAATATATAAATTACAGTATGATCTACATTTTATGGGTCATCGGTCCTCTTTCAACAAACATCGCATGAATCCTTTACCGAGCTGTACTATATCCTGAAGCCATCATGTGTTTGCCACATAATTATAGAAAGCATTTGTGTGAAGGGTTCCATTCAAAAGGAGCTTTCCCATAACTAAATCTCAACGATCTCCTTGGAAGCCAAAATAAATGTAATACCCCAGTGCCAATACTGCAGTGACCACAAATTTTTAGTGATTCGCCATTAAACCCAGAAGAGTAAAAGGAACCTTCCATTTAAGGTCACTGAGTTCGGACAGGCAACACCAAGAATCCCATCTCATACACAGATCACAATCCTGCACTAACTCTCATTCTATTTCCTACAGGTCCTCAAATACTCGTTCAGTCCTCAGAATGAGTACAATGCCTCTGAGTGTAATACCCAAGGGCCAATATTGCACTGACCCCAAATTTTAGTGATTGGCCATCAAACCTAGAAAAGTTAAGGGACCCTTCCATTTAAGTTCACTGAATTCGGACTGGCAACACCCAGATCACCCTTCCTGCACAAACTCTCATTCCATAGTCTTCAGCTCCTCAAAAACTCATTCAGTCCTCAAAATGATTTCAATGCATCTGAGTGTAAAGTAAAACAGAGGAGAACAATCGATATGTGTTCATCCGTGCTGTTTCTAATCAACACCCTCGCATTGGTGCACACACCCAACATTAAAATCAATAAAGTCTTCCACATTATATCACTCACAGAATGATCCTTCTGAGTCACTGGTCCTCTTTCAACACAAAACATGGTATGATTACTCTACCGAGCAGAACCATATCATAAAGCCTTCAAGTATTAGCCATATACTCATAAAAGGCATTTGTAAGAAGAGTTCGATACAAAGGTAGCTTTTCCATAACTAAATCTCACTGATCTCCCTAGGAAGCACAAATAACTCTAATACCCATTGTCAATATTGAAGTTACCCCAAATTTTAGTGATTAGCCATTAAAGCAAGAAATGTTTAGGGACCCATCCAAGGTCACTGAGTTCGGACTGGCAACACCAAGAATCCCATCTCATACACAGATCACAATCCTGCACTAACTCTCCTTCTATTGCCTTCAGCTCCTCAAATACGCGTTCAGTTTTCAGAATGAGTACAATGCCCCTGAGTGTAATACCAAAGGGCCTATATTGCACTGACCCCAAATTTTAGTGATTGGCCATCAAACCTAGAAAAGTTAAGGGACCCTTCCTTTTAAGTTCACTGAATTCGGACTGGCAACACTAAGAATCCCATCTCATACAAAGATGACAATCCCTGCACAAACTCTCATTCTATTGCCTTCAGCTCCTCAAAAACTCGTTCAGTCCTCAAAAACTTGTTCAGTCCTCAAAATGAGTTCAATGCTTCAGAGTGTGAAGCCAAACAGAATACAAACGATATGTGTTCATCTGTGCTGTTTCTAAAAAACACCCTGGCTTTGGTGAACACCCAACATTAAAATCACTTAAAAATGCCAATAACATCTTCCACAATATATAAATTACAGTATAATCTACGTTTCATAAGTCACTGGTCCTCTTTCAACACACATGGCATGAATCCTTTACCGCGCTGTACTATATCCTGAAGCCATCATGTATTTGCCATATAATTATAGAAGGCATTTGTGCGAAGGGTTCGAGTCAAAAGGAGCTTTCCCATAACTAAATCTCAACGATCTCTCTTGGAAGCCCATATAAATGTAGTACCCCAGTGCCAATACTGGAGTGACCACAAATTTTTAGTGATTCGACATTAAACCCAGAAGAGTTAAAGGACCCTTGCATTTAAGGTCACTAAGTTCGGACTGGCAACACCAAGAATCCCATCTCATAAACAGATCACAATCCTGCACAAACTCTCATTCTATTGCATTCAGCTCCTCAAAAACTCGTTCAATCCTCAGAATGAGTACAATGCCTCTGAGTGTAATACCCAAGGGCCAATATTGCACTGACCCCAAATTTTAGTGATTGGCCATCAAACCTAGAAAATTAAGGGACCTTTCCATCTAAGTTCACTGAATTTGGACTGGCAACACCAATTATCCCATCTGATACCCAGATCACCCTCCTTGCACAAACTCTCCTTCCATAGTCTTCAGCTCCTCAAAAACTCATTCAGTCCTCAAAATGAGTTCAATGCATCTGAGTGTGAAGTAAAGCAGAGGAGAACAAATGATATGTGTTCAGCCGTGCTGTTTCTAATCAACACCCTCGCATTGGTGCACACACCCAACATTAAAATCACTTAAAATCCAATAAAGTCTTCCACAATATATCACTCACAGAATGATCCTTCTGAGTCACTGGTCCTCTTTCAACACAAAACATGGTATGATTACTATACCGAGCTGTACGATATTCTAAAGCCTCCAAGTATTAGCCATATACTCATAAAAGGCATTTGTAAGAAGAGTTCGATACAAAGGTAGCTTTTCCATAACTAAATCTCACTGATCTCCCTAGGAAGCACAAATAACTCTAATACCCAAGGGCCAATATTGAAGTTACCCCAAATTTTAGTGATTGGCCATTAAAGCAAGAAATGTTTAGGGACCCATCCAAGGTCACTGAGTTCGGCCTGGCAACTGATACACAGATCACAATCCTGCACAAACTCTCATTCTATTGCCTTCAGCTCCTCAAAAACTCGTTCCGTC
The DNA here is from genome assembly GCF_037038515.1 of Microtus pennsylvanicus. Taxonomy (NCBI): domain Eukaryota; kingdom Metazoa; phylum Chordata; class Mammalia; order Rodentia; family Cricetidae; genus Microtus; species Microtus pennsylvanicus. The sequence goes on from NW_027460985.1 coordinate 257,076, forward strand.
CTCAAAATGAGTTCAATGCTTCTGAGTGTGAAGCCAAACAGAGAACAAACGATATGTGTTCATCCGTACTGTTTCTAAAAAACACCCTGGCTTTGGAGAACACCCCACATTAAAATCACTTAAAAATGCCAATAACTTCTTCCACAATATATAAATTACAGTATGATCTACATTTTATGGGTAATTGGTCCTCTTTCAACAAACATGGCATGAATCCTTTACCGAGCTGTACTATATCCTGAAGCCATTATGTATTTGCCACATAATTATAGAATGCATTTGTGTGAAGAGTTCCATTCAAAAGGAGCTTTCCCATAACTAAATCTCAACGATCTCCTTGGAAGCCAAAATAAATGTAATACCCCAGTGCCAATACTGCAATGACCACAAATTTTTAGTGATTCGCCATTAAACCCAGAAGAGTTAAAGGACCCTTCCATTTAAGGTCACTGAGTTCGGACTGGCAACACCAAGAATCCCATCTCATACACAGATCACAATCCTGCACAAACTCTCATTCTATTGCCTTCAGCTCCTCAAATACTCGTTCAATCCTCAGAATGAGTACAATGCCTCTGAGTGTAATACCCAAGGGCCAATATTGCACTGACCCCAAATTTTAGTGATTGGCCATTAAACCTAGAAGAGTTAAGGGACCCTTCCATTTAAGTTCACTGAATTCGGACTGGCATCAAAAGAATCCCATCTCATACCCAGATCACAATCCCTGCACAAACTCTCATTCTATTGCCTTCAGCTCCTCAAAAACTCGTTCAGTCCTCAAAATGAGTTCAATGCTTCTGAGTGTGAAGCCAAACAGAGAACAAACGATATAGAACTCATTCAGTCCTCAGAATGAGTACAATGCCTCTGAGTGTAATACCCAAGTGCCAATATTGCACTGACCCCAAATTTTAGAGATTGTCCTCAAAATGAGTTCAATGCTTCTGAGTGTGAAGCCAAAAAGAGAACAAACAATATGTGTTCATCCGTGCTGTTTCTACAAAACACCCTGGCTTTGGTGAACACCCAACATTAAAATCACTTCAAAATGCCAATAACTTCTTCCACAATATATAAATTACAGTATGATTTACATTTTATGAGACATTGGTCCTCTTTCAACACACATGGCGTGAATCCTTTTCCGAGGTGTACTATATCCTGAAACCATCATGTATTTGCCACATAATTATAGAAGGCATTTGTGTGAAGGGTTCCATTCAAAAGGAGCTTTCCCATAACTAAATCTCAACGATCTCTCTTGGAAGCCCAAATAAATGTAATACCCCAGTGCCAATACTGCAATGACCACAAATTTTTAGTGATTCGCCATTAAACCCAGAAGAGTAAAAGGACCTTTCCATTTAAGATCACTGAGTTCGGACTGGCAACACCAAGAATCCCATCTCATACACAGATCACAATCCCTGCACAAACTCTCATTCTATTGCCTTCAGCTCCTCAAAAACTCGTTCAGTCCTCAATATGAGTTCAATGCTTCTGAGTGTGAAGCCAAACAGAGAACAAACGATATGTGTTCATCCGTGCTGTTTCTAAAAAACACCCTGGCTTTGGTGAACACCAAACATTAAAATCACTTAAAAATGCCAATAACTTCTTCCACAATATATAAATTACAGTATGATCTACATTTTATGGGTCATTGGTCCTCTTTCAACAAACATCGCATGAATCCTTTATCGAGCTGTACTATATCCTGAAGCCATCATGTATTTGCCACATAATTATAGAAGGCATTTGTGTGAAGGGTTCCATTCAAAAGGAGCTTTCCCATAACTAAATCTCAACGATCTCCTTGGAAGCCAAAATAAATGTAATACCCCAGTGCCAATACTGCAATGACCACAAATTTTTAGTGATTCGCCATTAAACCCAGAAGAGTTAAAGGACCCTTGCATTTAAGGTCACTGAGTTCGGACTGGCAACACCAAGAATCCCATCTCATACACAGATCATAATCCCTGCAAAAACTCTCATTCTATTGCCTTCAGCTCCTCAAAAACTCGTTCAGTCCACAAAATGAGTTCAATGCTTCTGAGTGTGAAGCCAAACAGAGAACAAACGATATGTGTTCATCCGTGCTGTTTCTAAAAAACACCCTGGCTTTGGTGAACACCAAACATTAAAATCACTTAAAAATGCCAATAACTTCTTCCACAATATATAAATTACAGTATGATCTACATTTTATGAGTCATTGGTCCTCTTTCAACACACATGGCGAGAATCCTTTACCGAGCTGTACTATATCCTGAAACCATCATGTATTTGCCACATAATGATAGAAGGCATTTGTGTGAAGGGTTCGTGTCAAAAGGAGATTTCCCATAACTAAATCTCAACGATCTCTCTTGGAAGACCAAATAAGTGTAATACCCCAGTGCCAATACTGCAGTGACCACAAACTCTCATTCTATTGCATTCAGCTCCTCAAAAACTCGTTCAGTCCTCAAAAACTTGTTCAGTCCTCAAAATGAGTTCAATGCTTCAGAGTGTGAAGCCAAACAGAATACAAACGATATGTGTTCATCTGTGCTGTTTCTAAAAAACACCCTGGCTTTGGTGAACACCCAACATTAAAATCACTTAAAAATGCCAATAACATCTTCCACAATATATAAATTACAGTATAATCTACGTTTCATAAGTCACTGGTCCTCTTTCAACACACATGGCATGAATCCTTTACCGCGCTGTACTATATCCTGAAGCCATCATGTATTTGCCATATAATTATAGAAGGCATTTGTGCGAAGGGTTCGAGTCAAAAGGAGCTTTCCCATAACTAAATCTCAACGATCTCTCTTGGAAGCCCATATAAATGTAGTACCCCAGTGCCAATACTGGAGTGACCACAAATTTTTAGTGATTCGACATTAAACCCAGAAGAGTTAAAGGACCCTTGCATTTAAGGTCACTAAGTTCGGACTGGCAACACCAAGAATCCCATCTCATAAACAGATCACAATCCTGCACAAACTCTCATTCTATTGCATTCAGCTCCTCAAAAACTCGTTCAATCCTCAGAATGAGTACAATGCCTCTGAGTGTAATACCCAAGGGCCAATATTGCACTGACCCCAAATTTTAGTGATTGGCCATCAAACCTAGAAAATTAAGGGACCTTTCCATCTAAGTTCACTGAATTTGGACTGGCAACACCAATTATCCCATCTGATACCCAGATCACCCTCCTTGCACAAACTCTCCTTCCATAGTCTTCAGCTCCTCAAAAACTCATTCAGTCCTCAAAATGAGTTCAATGCATCTGAGTGTGAAGTAAAGCAGAGGAGAACAAATGATATGTGTTCAGCCGTGCTGTTTCTAATCAACACCCTCGCATTGGTGCACACACCCAACATTAAAATCACTTAAAATCCAATAAAGTCTTCCACAATATATCACTCACAGAATGATCCTTCTGAGTCACTGGTCCTCTTTCAACACAAAACATGGTATGATTACTATACCGAGCTGTACGATATCCTAAAGCCTCCAAGTATTAGCCATATACTCATAAAAGGCATTTGTAAGAAGAGTTCGATACAAAGGTAGCTTTTCCATAACTAAATCTCACTGATCTCCCTAGGAAGCACAAATAACTCTAATACCCAAGGGCCAATATTGAAGTTACCCCAAATTTTAGTGATTGGCCATTAAAGCAAGAAATGTTTAGGGACCCATCCAAGGTCACTGAGTTCGGCCTGGCAACTGATACACAGATCACAATCCTGCACAAACTCTCATTCTATTGCCTTCAGCTCCTCAAAAACTCGTTCCGTCCTCAAAATGAGTTCAATGCTTCTGAGTGTGAAGCCAAACAGAGAACAAACGATATGTGTTCATCCGTACTGTTTCTAAAAAACACCCTGGCTTTGGAGAACACCCCACATTAAAATCACTTAAAAATGCCAATAACTTCTTCCACAATATATAAATTACAGTATGATCTACATTTTATGGGTCATTGGTCCTCTTTCAACAAACATGGCATGAATCCTTTACCGAGCTGTACTATATCCTGAAGCCATTATGTATTTGCCACATAATTATAGAATGCATTTGTGTGAAGAGTTCCATTCAAAAGGAGCTTTCCCATAACTAAATCTCAACGATCTCCTTGGAAGCCAAAATAAATGTAATACCCCAGTGCCAATACTGCAATGACCACAAATTTTTAGTGATTCGCCATTAAACCCAGAAGAGTTAAAGGACCCTTCCATTTAAGGTCACTGAGTTCGGACTGGCAACACCAAGAATCCCATCTCATACACAGATCACAATCCTGCACAAACTCTCATTCTATTGCCTTCAGCTCCTCAAATACTCGTTCAATCCTCAGAATGAGTACAATGCCTCTGAGTGTAATACCCAAGGGCCAATATTGCACTGACCCCAAATTTTAGTGATTGGCCATTAAACCTAGAAGAGTTAAGGGACCCTTCCATTTAAGTTCACTGAATTCGGACTGGCATCAAAAGAATCCCATCTCATACCCAGATCACAATCCCTGCACAAACTCTCATTCTATTGCCTTCAGCTCCTCAAAAACTCGTTCAGTCCTCAAAATGAGTTCAATGCTTCTGAGTGTGAAGCCAAACAGAGAACAAACGATATAGAACTCATTCAGTCCTCAGAATGAGTACAATGCCTCTGAGTGTAATACCCAAGTGCCAATATTGCACTGACCCCAAATTTTAGAGATTGTCCTCAAAATGAGTTCAATGCTTCTGAGTGTGAAGCCAAAAAGAGAACAAACAATATGTGTTCATCCGTGCTGTTTCTACAAAACACCCTGGCTTTGGTGAACACCCAACATTAAAATCACTTCAAAATGCCAATAACTTCTTCCACAATATATAAATTACAGTATGATTTACATTTTATGAGACATTGGTCCTCTTTCAACACACATGGCGTGAATCCTTTTCCGAGGTGTACTATATCCTGAAACCATCATGTATTTGCCACATAATTATAGAAGGCATTTGTGTGAAGGGTTCCATTCAAAAGGAGCTTTCCCATAACTAAATCTCAACGATCTCTCTTGGAAGCCCAAATAAATGTAATACCCCAGTGCCAATACTGCAATGACCACAAATTTTTAGTGATTCGCCATTAAACCCAGAAGAGTAAAAGGACCTTTCCATTTAAGATCACTGAGTTCGGACTGGCAACACCAAGAATCCCATCTCATACACAGATCACAATCCCTGCACAAACTCTCATTCTATTGCCTTCAGCTCCTCAAAAACTCGTTCAGTCCTCAATATGAGTTCAATGCTTCTGAGTGTGAAGCCAAACAGAGAACAAACGATATGTGTTCATCCGTGCTGTTTCTAAAAAACACCCTGGCTTTGGTGAACACCAAACATTAAAATCACTTAAAAATGCCAATAACTTCTTCCACAATATATAAATTACAGTATGATCTACATTTTATGGGTCATTGGTCCTCTTTCAACAAACATCGCATGAATCCTTTACCGAACTGTACTATATCCTGAAGCCATCATGTATTTGCCACATAATTATAGAAGGCATTTGTGTGAAGGGTTCCATTCAAAAGGAGCTTTCCCATAACTAAATCTCAACGATCTCTCTTGGAAGCCCAAATAAATGTAATACCCCAGTGCCAATACTGCAGTGACCACAAATTTTTAGTGATTCACCATTAAACCCAGAAGAGTAAAAGGACCCTTCCATTTAAGGTCACTGAGTTCGGACTGGCAACACCAAGAATCCCATCTCATACACAGATCACAATCCTGCACAAACTCTCATTCTATTGCCTTCAGCTCCTCAAATACTCGTTCAATCCTCAGAATGAGTACCATGCCTCTGAGTGTAATACCCAAGGGCCAATATTGCACTGACCCCAAATTTTAGTGATTGGCCATTAAACCTAGAAAAGTTAAGGGACCCTTCCATTTAAGTTCACTGAATTCGGACTGGCAACACCAAGAATTCCATCTCATACACAGATGACAATCCCTGCACAAACTCTCATTCCATAGTCTTCAGCTCCTCAAAAACTCATTCAGTCCTCAAAATGAGTTCAATGCATCTGAGTGTGAAGACAAGCAGAGAACAAACGATATGTGTTCAGCCGTGCTGTTTCTAATCAACACTTTCGCATTGGTGCACACATCCAACATTTAAATCCCTTAAAATGCCAATAAGGTCTTCCACAATATATCACTCACAGAATGATCCTTCTGAGTCACTGGTCCTCTTTCAACACAAAACATGGTATGATTACTTTACCGAGCTGTACCATATCCTAAAGCCTCCAAGTATTAGCCATATACTCATAAAAGGCATTTGTAAGAAGAGTTCGATACAAAGGTAGCTTTTCCATAACTAAATCTCACTGATCTCACATGGAAGCACAAAAACTCTAATACCCAAGTGCCAATATTGAAGTTACCCCAAATTTTAGTGATTGGCCATTAAAGCAAGAAATGTTAAGGGACCCATCCAAGGTCACTGAGTTCGGCCTGGCAACATCAGGCCGGGAATCTTGGGAGACTGAGTCTGTCCGAACATGACCCATGGGGACCCCACGTCCCGCCCCGGACCCCAGCCACCCGGGGTCCCCCATGGACCCCGAGTGCCGGGTCACCCCGACCCCTCCCTGGCCCTGGAGACACCCCACCCCCCGGGTCCGCTGATCCCTAGTGATGCCCCACCTCTAGCCACGCCCTAAGTACACCTTTAAGGCACAACAAGACTTAATGGGGTTTTGACACTGGCATGGTATGCTCCTCCCTCTGGGCCTCTCCGCCGCTGCCGCCCTGTGCCCTCCCTCAGCACCGTGTGACCCTGTTCACCCTCCGCCCCCTCCGTGCCCTGTACCAGCTCCAGCGGCGGCTGCAGGTCACAGGTGGTGCTTTCTTTGCTGTTTATCCACTGTTCTGTTAATATTTCGGCATTTTTTCTTTTGCCACAGGCTGTCAAAGGCAGGGGCCCGGGCATCATGGGAAATCGAGTTCCCTTTGCATTCTGCACATTCACGGACTACAGGCAAAATGGCCGCCGCAGAGAATCATGGGAGATGTATTTCAGAGCAGGGAACGGGCTCCAAGAGCCCCGGGGAGTGGCACGGCCGTCCCTTCGCGACGAGGGGTGTGGGGGCGGGGCCCCCACACGTGCGGACACGCCGCGTGGAGAACCCAGGCCCCTCCCCCGGACCCCAGCCGCGATTAGTACCCAAGAGAGAGCAGGGTGGTGGTGGCGCAGGCCTTTAATCCCAGCACTCAGGAGGCAGAGGCAGGTGTATCTCTTTGAGTTCGAGGCCAGGCAGTTCCAGATAGCAGAGCTAAGAGACTTCTGGATTAGGCATTCGAATGTGGGGTCTTCCATTTAAATGAAGTTCGAAGGACAGAGAGAGTGAGGTACGGAGTCCTGTGCATCATTCACAATGATGTTTCCGTGCTGGTCCCAAATCACCACCCATGCGGTTTCTGGAGCCCTTTAGGGGCTGTTCTGAAGTGCACCAACTAGATATTTACTAATGCTAATGGCGTTTGGTTCTTGTTTTGGGTTTGGGGAAGGGGGAACCGAGGGAGCCTTGCCTGTGCATGTGTATTTTAGACATATAGACACCACCATGTCAAAAGACCCAATGCCTCAGATCCGCGGGAATAGATGAACTTCCCTCCACCCCACCAGCACAGGGAGCTTCAGTGTAGTGATTGTTTGTGTTTTGTGTTTTTTCTTCAGCTTTCACCCCTGATAAGTGACTTCAGCTGTTTCTTATATAGAGCAATTAGAAGCCAGGTGGTAGTGATGCACACATTAAATCCCAGCACTCGGGAGGCAGAAGCAGGCGGATCTCAGAGGAGGTCGCCAGTTTCAGTCAAGGTAAGGGAATACTGTGGGAGTGTGTTGGTCTGTCTATGTGTGACACTGTTCGCCCTCCGCCCATTAAAGCCAGAAGAGTTAAGGGACCCTTCCATTTAAGGTCACTGAGTTCGGACTGGCAACACCAAGAATCCCATCTCATACACAGATCACAATCCCTGCACAAACTCTCATTCTATTGCCTTCAGCTCCTCAAACACTCGTTCAGTCCTCAAAATGAGTTCAATGCTTCTGAGTGTGAAGCCAAACAGAGAACAAACGATATGTGTTCATCCGTGCTGTTTCTAATCAACACCCTCGCATTAGTGCACACACCCAACATTAAAATCACTTAAAATGCCAATAAGGTCTTTCACAATATATCACTCACAGAATGATCCTTCTGAGTCACTGGTCCTCTTTCAACACAAAACATCGTATGATTACTCTACCGAGCTGTACGATATCCTAAAGCCTGCTAGTATTAGTCATATACTCATAAAAGGCATTTGTAAGAAGAGTTCGATACAAAGGTAGCTTTTCCATAACTAAATCTCACTGATCTCCCTAGGAAGCACAAATAACTCTAATACCCAAGTGCCAATATTGAAGTTACCCCAAATTTTAGTGATTGGCCATAAAAGCAAGAAATGTTAAGGGACCCATCCAAGGTCACTGAGTTCGGCCTGGCAACTGATACACAGATCACACTCCCTGCACAAATTCTCATTCTATTGCCTTCAGCTCCTCAAAAACTCGTTCCGTCCTCAAAATGAGTTCAATGCTTCTGAGTGTGAAGCCAAACAGAGAACAAACGATATGTGTTCATCCGTGCTGTTTCTAATCAACACCCTCGCATTAGTGCACACACCCAACATTAAAATCACTTAAAATGCCAATAAGGTCTTTCACAATATATCACTCACAGAATGATCCTTCTGAGTCACTGGTCCTCTTTCAACACAAAACATCGTATGATTACTCTACCGAGCTGTACGATATCCTAAAGCCTGCTAGTATTAGTCATATACTCATAAAAGGCATTTGTAAGAAGAGTTCGATACAAAGGTAGCTTTTCCATAACTAACTCTCACTGATCTCCCTAGGAAGCACAAATAACTCTAATACCCAAGTGCCAATATTGAAGTTACCCCAAATTTTAGTGATTGGCCATAAAAGCAAGAAATGTTAAGGGACCCATCCAAGGTCACTGAGTTCGGCCTGGCAACTGATACACAGATCACACTCCCTGCACAAATTCTCATTCTATTGCCTTCAGCTCCTCAAAAACTCGTTCCGTCCTCAAAATGAGTTCAATGCTTCTGAGTGTGAAGCCAAACAGAGAACAAACGATATGTGTTCATCCGTGCTGTTTCTAAAAAACACCCTGGCTTTGGTGAACACCCAACCTTAAAATCACTTAAAAATGCCAATAACTTCTTCCACAATATATAAATTACAGTATGATCTACATTTTATGAGTCATTGGTCCTCTTTCAACACACATGGCGTGAAACCTTTACCTAGCTGTACTATATCCTGAAGCCATCATGTATTTGCCACATAATTATAGAAGGCATTTGTGTGAAGGGTTCGAGTCAAAAGGAGCATTCCCATAAATAAATCTCAACAATCTCTCTTGGAAGCCCATATAAATGTAATATCCAAGTCCCAATACTGCAGTGACCACAAATTTTTAGTGATTCGCCATTAAACCCAGAAGAGTTAAAGGACCCTTGCATTTAAGGTCACTGAGTTCGGACTGGCAACACCAAGAATCCCATCTCATACACAGATCACAATCCTGCACAAACTCTCATTCTATTGCCTTCAGCCCCTCAAAAACTCGTTCAGTCCTCAGAATGAGTACAATGCCTCTGAGTGTAATACCCAAGGGCCAATATTGCACTGACCCCAAATTTTAGTGATTGGCCATCAAACCTAGAAAAGTTAAGGGACCCTTCCATTTAAGTTCACTGAATTCGGACTGGCAACACCAAGAATCCCATCTCATACACAGATCATAATCCCTGCAAAAACTCTCATTCTATTGCCTTCAGCTCCTCAAAAACTCGTTCAGTCCACAAAATGAGTTCAATGCTTCTGAGTGTGAAGCCAAACAGAGAACAAACGATATGTGTTCATCCGTGCTGTTTCTAAAAAACACCCTGGCTTTGGTGAACACCCAACATTAAAATCACTTAAAAATGCCAATAACTTCTTCCACAATATATAAATTACAGTATGATCTTCATTTTATGAGTCATTGGTCCTCTTTCAACACACATGGCGAGAATCCTTTACCGAGCTGTACTATATCCTGAAACCATCATGTATTTGCCACATAATGATAGAAGGCATTTGTGTGAAGGGTTCGTGTCAAAAGGAGATTTCCCATAACTAAATCTCAACGATCTCTCTTGGAAGCCCAAATAAGTGTAATACCCCAGTGCCAATACTGCAGTGACCACAAACTCTCATTCTATTGCATTCAGCTCCTCAAAAACTCGTTCAGTCCTCAAAAACTCGTTCAGTCCTCAAAAACTCGTTCAGTCCTCAAAATGAGTTCAATGCTTCAGAGTGTGAAGCCAAACATAATACAAACGATATGTGTTCATCTGTGCTGTTTCTAAAAAACACCCTGGCTTTGGTGAACACCCAACATTAAAATCACTTAAAAATGCCAATAACATCTTCCACAATATATAAATTACAGTATAATCTACGTTTTATGAGTCACTGGTCCTCTTTCAACACACATGGCATGAATCCTTTACCGCGCTGTACTATATCCTGAAGCCATCATGTATTTGCCACATAATTATAGAAGGCATTTGTTCGAAGGGTTCGAGTCAAAAGGAGCTTTCCCATAACTAAATCTCAACGATCTCTCTTGGAAGCCCATATAAATGTAATACCCCAGTGCCAATACTGGAGTGACCACAAATTTTTAGTGATTCGACATTAAACCCAGAAGAGTTAAAGGACCCTTGCATTTAAGGTCACTAAGTTCGGACTGGCAACACCAAGAATCCCATCTCATACACAGATCACAATCCTGCACAAACTCTCATTCTATTGCATTCAGCTCCTCAAAAACTCGTTCAATCCTCAGAATGAGTAAAATGCCTCTGAGTGTAATACCCAAGGGCCAATATTGCACTGACGCCAAATTTTAGTGATTGGTCATCAAACCTAGAAAAGTTAAGGGACCTTTCCATTTAAGTTCACTGAATTCGGACTGGCAATACCAATTATCCCATCTGATACCCAGATCACCCTCCTTCCATAGTCTTCAGCTCCTCAAAAACTCATTCAGTCCTCAAAATGAGTTCAATGCATCTGAGTGTGAAGTAAAGCAGAGGAGAACAAATGATATGTGTTCAGCCGTGCTGTTTCTAATCAACACCCTCGCATTGGTGCACACACCCAACATTAAAATCACTTAAAATCCAATAAAGTCTTCCACAATATATCACTCACAGAATGATCCTTCTGAGTCACTGGTCCTCTTTCAACACAAAACATGGTATGATTACTTTACCGAGCTGTACCATATCCTAAAGCCTCCAAGTATTAGCCATATACTCATAAAAGGCATTTGTAAGAAGAGTTCGATACAAAGGTAGCTTTTCCATAACTAAATCTCACTGATCTCACATGGAAGCACAAAAACTCTAATACCCAAGTGCCAATATTGAAGTTACCCCAAATTTTAGTGATTGGCCATTAAAGCAAGAAATGTTAAGGGACCCATCCAAGGTCACTGAGTTCGGCCTGGCAACATCAGGCCGGGAATCTTGGGAGACTGAGTCTGTCCGAACATGACCCATGGGGACCCCACGTCCCGCCCCGGACCCCAGCCACCCGGGGTCCCCCATGGACCCCGAGTGCCGGGTCACCCCGACCCCTCCCTGGCCCTGGAGACACCCCACCCCCCGGGTCCGCTGATCCCTAGTGATGCCCCACCTCTAGCCACGCCCTAAGTACACCTTTAAGGCACAACAAGACTTAATGGGGTTTTGACACTGGCATGGTATGCTCCTCCCTCTGGGCCTCTCCGCCGCTGCCGCCCTGTGCCCTCCCTCAGCACCGTGTGACCCTGTTCACCCTCCGCCCCCTCCGTGCCCTGTACCAGCTCCAGCGGCGGCTGCAGGTCACAGGTGGTGCTTTCTTTGCTGTTTATCCACTGTTCTGTTAATATTTCGGCATTTTTTCTTTTGCCACAGGCTGTCAAAGGCAGGGGCCCGGGCATCATGGGAAATCGAGTTCCCTTTGCATTCTGCACATTCACGGACTACAGGCAAAATGGCCGCCGCAGAGAATCATGGGAGATGTATTTCAGAGCAGGGAACGGGCTCCAAGAGCCCCGGGGAGTGGCACGGCCGTCCCTTCGCGACGAGGGGTGTGGGGGCGGGGCCCCCACACGTGCGGACACGCCGCGTGGAGAACCCAGGCCCCTCCCCCGGACCCCAGCCGCGATTAGTACCCAAGAGAGAGCAGGGTGGTGGTGGCGCAGGCCTTTAATCCCAGCACTCAGGAGGCAGAGGCAGGTGTATCTCTTTGAGTTCGAGGCCAGGCAGTTCCAGATAGCAGAGCTAAGAGACTTCTGGATTAGGCATTCGAATGTGGGGTCTTCCATTTAAATGAAGTTCGAAGGACAGAGAGAGTGAGGTACGGAGTCCTGTGCATCATTCACAATGATGTTTCCGTGCTGGTCCCAAATCACCACCCATGCGGTTTCTGGAGCCCTTTAGGGGCTGTTCTGAAGTGCACCAACTAGATATTTACTAATGCTAATGGCGTTTGGTTCTTGTTTTGGGTTTGGGGAAGGGGGAACCGAGGGAGCCTTGCCTGTGCATGTGTATTTTAGACATATAGACACCACCATGTCAAAAGACCCAATGCCTCAGATCCGCGGGAATAGATGAACTTCCCTCCACCCCACCAGCACAGGGAGCTTCAGTGTAGTGATTGTTTGTGTTTTGTGTTTTTTCTTCAGCTTTCACCCCTGATAAGTGACTTCAGCTGTTTCTTATATAGAGCAATTAGAAGCCAGGTGGTAGTGATGCACACATTAAATCCCAGCACTCGGGAGGCAGAAGCAGGCGGATCTCAGAGGAGGTCGCCAGTTTCAGTCAAGGTAAGGGAATACTGTGGGAGTGTGTTGGTCTGTCTATGTGTGACACTGTTCGCCCTCCGCCCATTAAAGCCAGAAGAGTTAAGGGACCCTTCCATTTAAGGTCACTGAGTTCGGACTGGCAACACCAAGAATCCCATCTCATACACAGATCACAATCCCTGCACAAACTCTCATTCTATTGCCTTCAGCTCCTCAAACACTCGTTCAGTCCTCAAAATGAGTTCAATGCTTCTGAGTGTGAAGCCAAACAGAGAACAAACGATATGTGTTCATCCGTGCTGTTTCTAATCAACACCCTCGCATTAGTGCACACACCCAACATTAAAATCACTTAAAATGCCAATAAGGTCTTTCACAATATATCACTCACAGAATGATCCTTCTGAGTCACTGGTCCTCTTTCAACACAAAACATCGTATGATTACTCTACCGAGCTGTACGATATCCTAAAGCCTGCTAGTATTAGTCATATACTCATAAAAGGCATTTGTAAGAAGAGTTCGATACAAAGGTAGCTTTTCCATAACTAAATCTCACTGATCTCCCTAGGAAGCACAAATAACTCTAATACCCAAGTGCCAATATTGAAGTTACCCCAAATTTTAGTGATTGGCCATAAAAGCAAGAAATGTTAAGGGACCCATCCAAGGTCACTGAGTTCGGCCTGGCAACTGATACACAGATCACACTCCCTGCACAAATTCTCATTCTATTGCCTTCAGCTCCTCAAAAACTCGTTCCGTCCTCAAAATGAGTTCAATGCTTCTGAGTGTGAAGCCAAACAGAGAACAAACGATATGTGTTCATCCGTGCTGTTTCTAATCAACACCCTCGCATTAGTGCACACACCCAACATTAAAATCACTTAAAATGCCAATAAGGTCTTTCACAATATATCACTCACAGAATGATCCTTCTGAGTCACTGGTCCTCTTTCAACACAAAACATCGTATGATTACTCTACCGAGCTGTACGATATCCTAAAGCCTGCTAGTATTAGTCATATACTCATAAAAGGCATTTGTAAGAAGAGTTCGATACAAAGGTAGCTTTTCCATAACTAACTCTCACTGATCTCCCTAGGAAGCACAAATAACTCTAATACCCAAGTGCCAATATTGAAGTTACCCCAAATTTTAGTGATTGGCCATAAAAGCAAGAAATGTTAAGGGACCCATCCAAGGTCACTGAGTTCGGCCTGGCAACTGATACACAGATCACACTCCCTGCACAAATTCTCATTCTATTGCCTTCAGCTCCTCAAAAACTCGTTCCGTCCTCAAAATGAGTTCAATGCTTCTGAGTGTGAAGCCAAACAGAGAACAAACGATATGTGTTCATCCGTGCTGTTTCTAAAAAACACCCTGGCTTTGGTGAACACCCAACCTTAAAATCACTTAAAAATGCCAATAACTTCTTCCACAATATATAAATTACAGTATGATCTACATTTTATGAGTCATTGGTCCTCTTTCAACACACATGGCGTGAAACCTTTACCTAGCTGTACTATATCCTGAAGCCATCATGTATTTGCCACATAATTATAGAAGGCATTTGTGTGAAGGGTTCGAGTCAAAAGGAGCATTCCCATAAATAAATCTCAACAATCTCTCTTGGAAGCCCATATAAATGTAATATCCAAGTCCCAATACTGCAGTGACCACAAATTTTTAGTGATTCGCCATTAAACCCAGAAGAGTTAAAGGACCCTTGCATTTAAGGTCACTGAGTTCGGACTGGCAACACCAAGAATCCCATCTCATACACAGATCACAATCCTGCACAAACTCTCATTCTATTGCCTTCAGCCCCTCAAAAACTCGTTCAGTCCTCAGAATGAGTACAATGCCTCTGAGTGTAATACCCAAGGGCCAATATTGCACTGACCCCAAATTTTAGTGATTGGCCATCAAACCTAGAAAAGTTAAGGGACCCTTCCATTTAAGTTCACTGAATTCGGACTGGCAACACCAAGAATCCCATCTCATACACAGATCATAATCCCTGCAAAAACTCTCATTCTATTGCCTTCAGCTCCTCAAAAACTCGTTCAGTCCACAAAATGAGTTCAATGCTTCTGAGTGTGAAGCCAAACAGAGAACAAACGATATGTGTTCATCCGTGCTGTTTCTAAAAAACACCCTGGCTTTGGTGAACACCCAACATTAAAATCACTTAAAAATGCCAATAACTTCTTCCACAATATATAAATTACAGTATGATCTTCATTTTATGAGTCATTGGTCCTCTTTCAACACACATGGCGAGAATCCTTTACCGAGCTGTACTATATCCTGAAACCATCATGTATTTGCCACATAATGATAGAAGGCATTTGTGTGAAGGGTTCGTGTCAAAAGGAGATTTCCCATAACTAAATCTCAACGATCTCTCTTGGAAGCCCAAATAAGTGTAATACCCCAGTGCCAATACTGCAGTGACCACAAACTCTCATTCTATTGCATTCAGCTCCTCAAAAACTCGTTCAGTCCTCAAAAACTCGTTCAGTCCTCAAAAACTCGTTCAGTCCTCAAAATGAGTTCAATGCTTCAGAGTGTGAAGCCAAACATAATACAAACGATATGTGTTCATCTGTGCTGTTTCTAAAAAACACCCTGGCTTTGGTGAACACCCAACATTAAAATCACTTAAAAATGCCAATAACATCTTCCACAATATATAAATTACAGTATAATCTACGTTTTATGAGTCACTGGTCCTCTTTCAACACACATGGCATGAATCCTTTACCGCGCTGTACTATATCCTGAAGCCATCATGTATTTGCCACATAATTATAGAAGGCATTTGTTCGAAGGGTTCGAGTCAAAAGGAGCTTTCCCATAACTAAATCTCAACGATCTCTCTTGGAAGCCCATATAAATGTAATACCCCAGTGCCAATACTGGAGTGACCACAAATTTTTAGTGATTCGACATTAAACCCAGAAGAGTTAAAGGACCCTTGCATTTAAGGTCACTAAGTTCGGACTGGCAACACCAAGAATCCCATCTCATACACAGATCACAATCCTGCACAAACTCTCATTCTATTGCATTCAGCTCCTCAAAAACTCGTTCAATCCTCAGAATGAGTAAAATGCCTCTGAGTGTAATACCCAAGGGCCAATATTGCACTGACGCCAAATTTTAGTGATTGGTCATCAAACCTAGAAAAGTTAAGGGACCTTTCCATTTAAGTTCACTGAATTCGGACTGGCAATACCAATTATCCCATCTGATACCCAGATCACCCTCCTTCCATAGTCTTCAGCTCCTCAAAAACTCATTCAGTCCTCAAAATGAGTTCAATGCATCTGAGTGTGAAGTAAAGCAGAGGAGAACAAATGATATGTGTTCAGCCGTGCTGTTTCTAATCAACACCCTCGCATTGGTGCACACACCCAACATTAAAATCACTTAAAATCCAATAAAGTCTTCCACAATATATCACTCACAGAATGATCCTTCTGAGTCACTGGTCCTCTTTCAACACAAAACATGGTATGATTACTTTACCGAGCTGTACCATATCCTAAAGCCTCCAAGTATTAGCCATATACTCATAAAAGGCATTTGTAAGAAGAGTTCGATACAAAGGTAGCTTTTCCATAACTAAATCTCACTGATCTCACATGGAAGCACAAAAACTCTAATACCCAAGTGCCAATATTGAAGTTACCCCAAATTTTAGTGATTGGCCATTAAAGCAAGAAATGTTAAGGGACCCATCCAAGGTCACTGAGTTCGGCCTGGCAACATCAGGCCGGGAATCTTGGGAGACTGAGTCTGTCCGAACATGACCCATGGGGACCCCACGTCCCGCCCCGGACCCCAGCCACCCGGGGTCCCCCATGGACCCCGAGTGCCGGGTCACCCCGACCCCTCCCTGGCCCTGGAGACACCCCACCCCCCGGGTCCGCTGATCCCTAGTGATGCCCCACCTCTAGCCACGCCCTAAGTACACCTTTAAGGCACAACAAGACTTAATGGGGTTTTGACACTGGCATGGTATGCTCCTCCCTCTGGGCCTCTCCGCCGCTGCCGCCCTGTGCCCTCCCTCAGCACCGTGTGACCCTGTTCACCCTCCGCCCCCTCCGTGCCCTGTACCAGCTCCAGCGGCGGCTGCAGGTCACAGGTGGTGCTTTCTTTGCTGTTTATCCACTGTTCTGTTAATATTTCGGCATTTTTTCTTTTGCCACAGGCTGTCAAAGGCAGGGGCCCGGGCATCATGGGAAATCGAGTTCCCTTTGCATTCTGCACATTCACGGACTACAGGCAAAATGGCCGCCGCAGAGAATCATGGGAGATGTATTTCAGAGCAGGGAACGGGCTCCAAGAGCCCCGGGGAGTGGCACGGCCGTCCCTTCGCGACGAGGGGTGTGGGGGCGGGGCCCCCACACGTGCGGACACGCCGCGTGGAGAACCCAGGCCCCTCCCCCGGACCCCAGCCGCGATTAGTACCCAAGAGAGAGCAGGGTGGTGGTGGCGCAGGCCTTTAATCCCAGCACTCAGGAGGCAGAGGCAGGTGTATCTCTTTGAGTTCGAGGCCAGGCAGTTCCAGATAGCAGAGCTAAGAGACTTCTGGATTAGGCATTCGAATGTGGGGTCTTCCATTTAAATGAAGTTCGAAGGACAGAGAGAGTGAGGTACGGAGTCCTGTGCATCATTCACAATGATGTTTCCGTGCTGGTCCCAAATCACCACCCATGCGGTTTCTGGAGCCCTTTAGGGGCTGTTCTGAAGTGCACCAACTAGATATTTACTAATGCTAATGGCGTTTGGTTCTTGTTTTGGGTTTGGGGAAGGGGGAACCGAGGGAGCCTTGCCTGTGCATGTGTATTTTAGACATATAGACACCACCATGTCAAAAGACCCAATGCCTCAGATCCGCGGGAATAGATGAACTTCCCTCCACCCCACCAGCACAGGGAGCTTCAGTGTAGTGATTGTTTGTGTTTTGTGTTTTTTCTTCAGCTTTCACCCCTGATAAGTGACTTCAGCTGTTTCTTATATAGAGCAATTAGAAGCCAGGTGGTAGTGATGCACACATTAAATCCCAGCACTCGGGAGGCAGAAGCAGGCGGATCTCAGAGGAGGTCGCCAGTTTCAGTCAAGGTAAGGGAATACTGTGGGAGTGTGTTGGTCTGTCTATGTGTGACACTGTTCGCCCTCCGCCCATTAAAGCCAGAAGAGTTAAGGGACCCTTCCATTTAAGGTCACTGAGTTCGGACTGGCAACACCAAGAATCCCATCTCATACACAGATCACAATCCCTGCACAAACTCTCATTCTATTGCCTTCAGCTCCTCAAACACTCGTTCAGTCCTCAAAATGAGTTCAATGCTTCTGAGTGTGAAGCCAAACAGAGAACAAACGATATGTGTTCATCCGTGCTGTTTCTAATCAACACCCTCGCATTAGTGCACACACCCAACATTAAAATCACTTAAAATGCCAATAAGGTCTTTCACAATATATCACTCACAGAATGATCCTTCTGAGTCACTGGTCCTCTTTCAACACAAAACATCGTATGATTACTCTACCGAGCTGTACGATATCCTAAAGCCTGCTAGTATTAGTCATATACTCATAAAAGGCATTTGTAAGAAGAGTTCGATACAAAGGTAGCTTTTCCATAACTAAATCTCACTGATCTCCCTAGGAAGCACAAATAACTCTAATACCCAAGTGCCAATATTGAAGTTACCCCAAATTTTAGTGATTGGCCATAAAAGCAAGAAATGTTAAGGGACCCATCCAAGGTCACTGAGTTCGGCCTGGCAACTGATACACAGATCACACTCCCTGCACAAATTCTCATTCTATTGCCTTCAGCTCCTCAAAAACTCGTTCCGTCCTCAAAATGAGTTCAATGCTTCTGAGTGTGAAGCCAAACAGAGAACAAACGATATGTGTTCATCCGTGCTGTTTCTAATCAACACCCTCGCATTAGTGCACACACCCAACATTAAAATCACTTAAAATGCCAATAAGGTCTTTCACAATATATCACTCACAGAATGATCCTTCTGAGTCACTGGTCCTCTTTCAACACAAAACATCGTATGATTACTCTACCGAGCTGTACGATATCCTAAAGCCTGCTAGTATTAGTCATATACTCATAAAAGGCATTTGTAAGAAGAGTTCGATACAAAGGTAGCTTTTCCATAACTAACTCTCACTGATCTCCCTAGGAAGCACAAATAACTCTAATACCCAAGTGCCAATATTGAAGTTACCCCAAATTTTAGTGATTGGCCATAAAAGCAAGAAATGTTAAGGGACCCATCCAAGGTCACTGAGTTCGGCCTGGCAACTGATACACAGATCACACTCCCTGCACAAATTCTCATTCTATTGCCTTCAGCTCCTCAAAAACTCGTTCCGTCCTCAAAATGAGTTCAATGCTTCTGAGTGTGAAGCCAAACAGAGAACAAACGATATGTGTTCATCCGTGCTGTTTCTAAAAAACACCCTGGCTTTGGTGAACACCCAACCTTAAAATCACTTAAAAATGCCAATAACTTCTTCCACAATATATAAATTACAGTATGATCTACATTTTATGAGTCATTGGTCCTCTTTCAACACACATGGCGTGAAACCTTTACCTAGCTGTACTATATCCTGAAGCCATCATGTATTTGCCACATAATTATAGAAGGCATTTGTGTGAAGGGTTCGAGTCAAAAGGAGCATTCCCATAAATAAATCTCAACAATCTCTCTTGGAAGCCCATATAAATGTAATATCCAAGTCCCAATACTGCAGTGACCACAAATTTTTAGTGATTCGCCATTAAACCCAGAAGAGTTAAAGGACCCTTGCATTTAAGGTCACTGAGTTCGGACTGGCAACACCAAGAATCCCATCTCATACACAGATCACAATCCTGCACAAACTCTCATTCTATTGCCTTCAGCCCCTCAAAAACTCGTTCAGTCCTCAGAATGAGTACAATGCCTCTGAGTGTAATACCCAAGGGCCAATATTGCACTGACCCCAAATTTTAGTGATTGGCCATCAAACCTAGAAAAGTTAAGGGACCCTTCCATTTAAGTTCACTGAATTCGGACTGGCAACACCAAGAATCCCATCTCATACACAGATCATAATCCCTGCAAAAACTCTCATTCTATTGCCTTCAGCTCCTCAAAAACTCGTTCAGTCCACAAAATGAGTTCAATGCTTCTGAGTGTGAAGCCAAACAGAGAACAAACGATATGTGTTCA
This sequence comes from Microtus pennsylvanicus, assembly GCF_037038515.1. Lineage (NCBI taxonomy): Eukaryota > Metazoa > Chordata > Mammalia > Rodentia > Cricetidae > Microtus > Microtus pennsylvanicus. Next base: position 277,333 of record NW_027460985.1, read on the forward strand.
TCCGTGCTGTTTCTAAAAAACACCCTGGCTTTGGTGAACACCCAACATTAAAATCACTTAAAAATGCCAATAACTTCTTCCACAATATATAAATTACAGTATGATCTTCATTTTATGAGTCATTGGTCCTCTTTCAACACACATGGCGAGAATCCTTTACCGAGCTGTACTATATCCTGAAACCATCATGTATTTGCCACATAATGATAGAAGGCATTTGTGTGAAGGGTTCGTGTCAAAAGGAGATTTCCCATAACTAAATCTCAACGATCTCTCTTGGAAGCCCAAATAAGTGTAATACCCCAGTGCCAATACTGCAGTGACCACAAACTCTCATTCTATTGCATTCAGCTCCTCAAAAACTCGTTCAGTCCTCAAAAACTCGTTCAGTCCTCAAAAACTCGTTCAGTCCTCAAAATGAGTTCAATGCTTCAGAGTGTGAAGCCAAACATAATACAAACGATATGTGTTCATCTGTGCTGTTTCTAAAAAACACCCTGGCTTTGGTGAACACCCAACATTAAAATCACTTAAAAATGCCAATAACATCTTCCACAATATATAAATTACAGTATAATCTACGTTTTATGAGTCACTGGTCCTCTTTCAACACACATGGCATGAATCCTTTACCGCGCTGTACTATATCCTGAAGCCATCATGTATTTGCCACATAATTATAGAAGGCATTTGTTCGAAGGGTTCGAGTCAAAAGGAGCTTTCCCATAACTAAATCTCAACGATCTCTCTTGGAAGCCCATATAAATGTAATACCCCAGTGCCAATACTGGAGTGACCACAAATTTTTAGTGATTCGACATTAAACCCAGAAGAGTTAAAGGACCCTTGCATTTAAGGTCACTAAGTTCGGACTGGCAACACCAAGAATCCCATCTCATACACAGATCACAATCCTGCACAAACTCTCATTCTATTGCATTCAGCTCCTCAAAAACTCGTTCAATCCTCAGAATGAGTAAAATGCCTCTGAGTGTAATACCCAAGGGCCAATATTGCACTTACGCCAAATTTTAGTGATTGGTCATCAAACCTAGAAAAGTTAAGGGACCTTTCCATTTAAGTTCACTGAATTCGGACTGGCAATACCAATTATCCCATCTGATACCCAGATCACCCTCCTTCCATAGTCTTCAGCTCCTCAAAAACTCATTCAGTCCTCAAAATGAGTTCAATGCATCTGAGTGTGAAGTAAAGCAGAGGAGAACAAATGATATGTGTTCAGCCGTGCTGTTTCTAATCAACACCCTCGCATTGGTGCACACACCCAACATTAAAATCACTTAAAATCCAATAAAGTCTTCCACAATATATCACTCACAGAATGATCCTTCTGAGTCACTGGTCCTCTTTCAACACAAAACATGGTATGATTACTTTACCGAGCTGTACCATATCCTAAAGCCTCCAAGTATTAGCCATATACTCATAAAAGGCATTTGTAAGAAGAGTTCGATACAAAGGTAGCTTTTCCATAACTAAATCTCACTGATCTCACATGGAAGCACAAATAACTCTAATACGCAAGTGCCAATATTGAAGTTACCCCAAATTTTAGTGATTGGCCATTAAAGCAAGAAATGTTTAGGGACCCATCCAAGGTCACTGAGTTCAGCCTGGCAACTGATACACAGATCACAATCCTGCACAAACTCTCATTCTATTGCCTTCAGCTCCTCAAAAACTCGTTCCGTCCTCAAAATGAGTTCAATGCTTCTGAGTGTGAAGCCAAACAGAGAACAAACGATATGTGTTCATCCGTGCTGTTTCTAAAAAACACCCTGGCTTTGGTGAACACCCAACCTTAAAATCACTTAAAAATGCCAATAACTTCTTCCACATTATATAAATTACAGTATGATCTACATTTTATGAGTCATTGGTCCTCTTTCAACACACATGGTGTGAAACCTTTACCTAGCTGTACTATATCCTGAAGCAATCATGTATTTGCCACATAATTATAGAAGGCATTTGTGTGAAGGGTTCGAGTCAAAAGGAGCATTCCCATAACTAAATCTCAACAATCTCTCTTGGAAGCCCATATAAATGTAATATCCCAGTCCCAATACTGCAGTGACCACAAATTTTTAGTGATTCGCCATTAAACCCAGAAGAGTTAAAGGACCCTTGCATTTAAGGTCACTGAGTTCGGACTGGCAACACCAAGAATCCCATCTGAAACACAGATCACAATCCTGCACAAACTCTCATTCTATTGCCTTCAGCCCCTCAAAAACTCGTTCAGTCCTCAGAATGAGTACAATGCCTCTGAGTGTAATACCCAAGGGCCAATATTGCACTGACCCCAAATTTTAGTGATTGGCCATCAAACCTAGAAAAGTTAAGGGACCCTTCCATTTAAGTTCACTGAATTCGGACTGGCAACACCAAGAATCCCATCTCATACACAGATCATAATCCCTGCAAAAACTCTCATTCTATTGCCTTCAGCTCCTCAAAAACTAGTTAAGTCCACAAAATGAGTTCAATGCTTCTGAGTGTGAAGCCAAACAGAGAACAAACGATATGTGTTCATCCGTGCTGTTTCTAAAAAACACCATTGCTTTCGTGAACACCCAACATTACAATCACTTAAAAATGCCAATAACTTCTTCCACAATATATAAATTACAGTATGATCTTCATTTTATGAGTCATTGGTCCTCTTTCAACACACATGGCGAGAATCCTTTACCGAGCTGTACTATATCCTGAAACCATCATGTATTTGCCACATAATGATAGAAGGCATTTGTGTGAAGGGTTCGTGTCAAAAGGAGATTTCCCATAACTAAATCTCAACGATCTCTCTTGGAAGCCCAAATAAGTGTAATACCCCAGTGCCAATACTGCAGTGACCACAAACTCTCATTCTATTGCATTCAGCTCCTCAAAAACTCGTTAAGTCCTCAAAAACTCGTTCAGTCCTCAAAATGAGTTCAATGCTTCAGAGTGTGAAGCCAAACATAATACAAACGATGTGTTCATCTGTGCTGTTTCTAAAAAACACCCTGGCTTTGGTGAACACCCAACATTAAAATCACTTAAAAATGCCAATAACATCTTCCACAATATATAAATTACAGTATAATCTACGTTTTATGAGTCACTGGTCCTCTTTCAACACACATGGCATGAATCCTTTACCGCGCTGTACTATATCCTGAAGCCATCATGTATTTGCCACATAATTATAGAAGGCATTTGTGCGAAGGGTTCGAGTCAAAAGGAGCTTTCCCATAACTAAATCTCAACGATCTCTCTTGGAAGCCCATATAAATGTAATACCCCAGTGCCAATACTGGAGTGACCACAAATTTTTAGTGATTCGACATTAAACCCAGAAGAGTTAAAGGACCCTTGCATTTAAGGTCACTAAGTTCGGACTGGCAACACCAAGAATCCCATCTCATACACAGATCACAATCCTGCACAAACTCTCATTGTATTGCCTTCAGCTCCTCAAAAACTCGTTCAATCCTCAGAATGAGTAAAATGCCTCTGAGTGTAATACCCAAGGGCCAATATTGCACTGACGCCAAATTTTAGTGATTGGTCATCAAACCTAGAAAAGTTAAGGGACCTTTCCATTTAAGTTCACTGAATTCGGACTGGCAATACCAATTATCCCGTCTGATACCCAGATCACCCTCCTTGCACAAACTCTCCTTCCATAGTCTTCAGCTCCTCAAAAACTCATTCAGTCCTCAAAATGAGTTCAATGCATCTGAGTGTGAAGTAAAGCAGAGGAGAACAAATGATATGTGTTCAGCCGTGCTGTTTCTAATCAACACCCTCGCATTGGTGCACACACCCAACATTAAAATCACTTAAAATCCAATAAAGTCTTCCACAATATATCACTCACGGAATGATCCTTCTGAGTCACTGGTCCTCTTTCAACACAAAACATGGTATGATTACTTTACCGAGCTGTACCATATCCTAAAGCCTCCAAGTATTAGCCATATACTCATAAAAGGCATTTGTAAGAAGAGTTCGATACAAAGGTAGCTTTTCCATAACTAAATCTCACTGATCTCACATGGAAGCACAAATAACTCTAATACCCAAGTGCCAATATTGCAGTTACCCCAAATTTTAGTGATTGGCCATTAAAGCAAGAAATGTTTAGGGACCCATCCAAGGTCACTGAGTTCGGCCTGGCAACTGATACACAGATCACAATCCTGCACAAACTCTCATTCTATTGCCTTCATCTCCTCAAAAACTCGTTCCGTCCTCAAAATGAGTTCAATGCTTCTGAGTGTGAAGCCAAACAGAGAACAAACGATATGTGTTCATCCGTGCTGTTTCTAAAAAACACCCTGGCTTTGGTGAACACCCAACATTAAAATCACTTAAAAATGACAATAACTACTTCCACAATATATAAATTACAGTATGATCTACATTTTATGAGTCATTGGTCCTCTTTCAACACACATGGCGTGAAACCTTTACCTAGCTGTACTATATCCTGAAGCCATCATGTATTTGCCACATAATTATAGAAGGCATTTGTGTGAAGGGTTCGAGTCAAAAGGAGCTTTCCCATAACTAAATCTCAACAATCTCTCTTGGAAGCCCATATAAATGTAATTTCCCAGTCCCAATACTGCAGTGACCACAAATTTTTAGTGATTCGCCATTAAACCCAGAAGAGTTAAAGGACCCTTGCATTTAAGGTCACTGAGTTCGGACTGGCAACACCAAGAATCCCATCTCATACACAGATCACAATCCTGCACAAACTCTCATTCTATTGCCTTCAGCTCCTCAAAAACTCGTTCAGTCCTCAGAATGAGTACAATGCCTCTGAGTGTAATACCCAAGGGCCAATATTGCACTGACCCCAAATTTTAGTGATTGGCCATCAAACCTAGAAAAGTTAAGGGACCCTTCCATTTAAGTTCACTGAATTCGGACTGGCAACACCAAGAATCCCATCTCATACACAGATCATAATCCCTGCAAAAACTCTCATTCTATTGCATTCAGCTCCTCAAAAACTCGTTCAGTCCACAAAATGAGTTCAATGCTTCTGAGTGTGAAGCCAAACAGAGAAAAAACCATATGTGTTCATCCGTGCTGTTTCTAAAAAACACCCTGGCTTTGGTGAACACCCAACATTAAAATCACTTAAAAATGCCAATAACATCTTCCACAATATATAAATTACAGTATAATCTACGTTTTATGAGTCACTGGTCCTCTTTCAACACACATGGCATGAATCCTTTACCGCGCTGTACTATATCCTGAAGCCATCATGTATTTGCCACATAATTATAGAAGGCATTTGTTCGAAGGGTTCGAGTCAAAAGGAGCTTTCCCATAACTAAATCTCAACGATCTCTCTTGGAAGCCCATATAAATGTAATACCCCAGTGCCAATACTGGAGTGACCACAAATTTTTAGTGATTCGACATTAAACCCAGAAGAGTTAAAGGACCCTTGCATTTAAGGTCACTAAGTTCGGACTGGCAACACCAAGAATCCCATCTCATACACAGATCACAATCCTGCACAAACTCTCATTCTATTGCATTCAGCTCCTCAAAAACTCGTTCAATCCTCAGAATGAGTAAAATGCCTCTGAGTGTAATACCCAAGGGCCAATATTGCACTGACGCCAAATTTTAGTGATTGGTCATCAAACCTAGAAAAGTTAAGGGACCTTTCCATTTAAGTTCACTGAATTCGGACTGGCAATACCAATTATCCCATCTGATACCCAGATCACCCTCCTTGCACAAACTCTCCTTCCATAGTCTTCAGCTCCTCAAAAACTCATTCAGTCCTCAAAATGAGTTCAATGCATCTGAGTGTGAAGTAAAGCAGAGGAGAACAAATGATATGTGTTCAGCCGTGCTGTTTCTAATCAACACCCTCGCATTGGTGCACACACCCAACATTAAAATCACTTAAAATCCAATAAAGTCTTCCACAATATATCACTCACGGAATGATCCTTCTGAGTCACTGGTCCTCTTTCAACACAAAACATGGTATGATTACTTTACCGAGCTGTACCATATCCTAAAGCCTCCAAGTATTAGCCATATACTCATAAAAGGCATTTGTAAGAAGAGTTCGATACAAAGGTAGCTTTTCCATAACTAAATCTCACTGATCTCACATGGAAGCACAAATAACTCTAATACCCAAGTGCCAATATTGCAGTTACCCCAAATTTTAGTGATTGGCCATTAAAGCAAGAAATGTTTAGGGACCCATCCAAGGTCACTGAGTTCGGCCTGGCAACTGATACACAGATCACAATCCTGCACAAACTCTCATTCTATTGCCTTCATCTCCTCAAAAACTCGTTCCGTCCTCAAAATGAGTTCAATGCTTCTGAGTGTGAAGCCAAACAGAGAACAAACGATATGTGTTCATCCGTGCTGTTTCTAAAAAACACCCTGGCTTTGGTGAACACCCAACATTAAAATCACTTAAAAATGACAATAACTACTTCCACAATATATAAATTACAGTATGATCTACATTTTATGAGTCATTGGTCCTCTTTCAACACACATGGCGTGAAACCTTTACCTAGCTGTACTATATCCTGAAGCCATCATGTATTTGCCACATAATTATAGAAGGCATTTGTGTGAAGGGTTCGAGTCAAAAGGAGCTTTCCCATAACTAAATCTCAACAATCTCTCTTGGAAGCCCATATAAATGTAATTTCCCAGTCCCAATACTGCAGTGACCACAAATTTTTAGTGATTCGCCATTAAACCCAGAAGAGTTAAAGGACCCTTGCATTTAAGGTCACTGAGTTCGGACTGGCAACACCAAGAATCCCATCTCATACACAGATCACAATCCTGCACAAACTCTCATTCTATTGCCTTCAGCTCCTCAAAAACTCGTTCAGTCCTCAGAATGAGTACAATGCCTCTGAGTGTAATACCCAAGGGCCAATATTGCACTGACCCCAAATTTTAGTGATTGGCCATCAAACCTAGAAAAGTTAAGGGACCCTTCCATTTAAGTTCACTGAATTCGGACTGGCAACACCAAGAATCCCATCTCATACACAGATCATAATCCCTGCAAAAACTCTCATTCTATTGCATTCAGCTCCTCAAAAACTCGTTCAGTCCACAAAATGAGTTCAATGCTTCTGAGTGTGAAGCCAAACAGAGAAAAAACCATATGTGTTCATCCGTGCTGTTTCTAAAAAACACCCTGGCTTTGGTGAACACCCAACATTAAAATCACTTAAAAATGCCAATAACATCTTCCACAATATATAAATTACAGTATAATCTACGTTTTATGAGTCACTGGTCCTCTTTCAACACACATGGCATGAATCCTTTACCGCGCTGTACTATATCCTGAAGCCATCATGTATTTGCCACATAATTATAGAAGGCATTTGTTCGAAGGGTTCGAGTCAAAAGGAGCTTTCCCATAACTAAATCTCAACGATCTCTCTTGGAAGCCCATATAAATGTAATACCCCAGTGCCAATACTGGAGTGACCACAAATTTTTAGTGATTCGACATTAAACCCAGAAGAGTTAAAGGACCCTTGCATTTAAGGTCACTAAGTTCGGACTGGCAACACCAAGAATCCCATCTCATACACAGATCACAATCCTGCACAAACTCTCATTCTATTGCATTCAGCTCCTCAAAAACTCGTTCAATCCTCAGAATGAGTAAAATGCCTCTGAGTGTAATACCCAAGGGCCAATATTGCACTGACGCCAAATTTTAGTGATTGGTCATCAAACCTAGAAAAGTTAAGGGACCTTTCCATTTAAGTTCACTGAATTCGGACTGGCAATACCAATTATCCCATCTGATACCCAGATCACCCTCCTTGCACAAACTCTCCTTCCATAGTCTTCAGCTCCTCAAAAACTCATTCAGTCCTCAAAATGAGTTCAATGCATCTGAGTGTGAAGTAAAGCAGAGGAGAACAAATGATATGTGTTCAGCCGTGCTGTTTCTAATCAACACCCTCGCATTGGTGCACACACCCAACATTAAAATCACTTAAAATCCAATAAAGTCTTCCACAATATATCACTCACGGAATGATCCTTCTGAGTCACTGGTCCTCTTTCAACACAAAACATGGTATGATTACTTTACCGAGCTGTACCATATCCTAAAGCCTCCAAGTATTAGCCATATACTCATAAAAGGCATTTGTAAGAAGAGTTCGATACAAAGGTAGCTTTTCCATAACTAAATCTCACTGATCTCACATGGAAGCACAAATAACTCTAATACCCAAGTGCCAATATTGCAGTTACCCCAAATTTTAGTGATTGGCCATTAAAGCAAGAAATGTTTAGGGACCCATCCAAGGTCACTGAGTTCGGCCTGGCAACTGATACACAGATCACAATCCTGCACAAACTCTCATTCTATTGCCTTCATCTCCTCAAAAACTCGTTCCGTCCTCAAAATGAGTTCAATGCTTCTGAGTGTGAAGCCAAACAGAGAACAAACGATATGTGTTCATCCGTGCTGTTTCTAAAAAACACCCTGGCTTTGGTGAACACCCAACATTAAAATCACTTAAAAATGACAATAACTACTTCCACAATATATAAATTACAGTATGATCTACATTTTATGAGTCATTGGTCCTCTTTCAACACACATGGCGTGAAACCTTTACCTAGCTGTACTATATCCTGAAGCCATCATGTATTTGCCACATAATTATAGAAGGCATTTGTGTGAAGGGTTCGAGTCAAAAGGAGCTTTCCCATAACTAAATCTCAACAATCTCTCTTGGAAGCCCATATAAATGTAATTTCCCAGTCCCAATACTGCAGTGACCACAAATTTTTAGTGATTCGCCATTAAACCCAGAAGAGTTAAAGGACCCTTGCATTTAAGGTCACTGAGTTCGGACTGGCAACACCAAGAATCCCATCTCATACACAGATCACAATCCTGCACAAACTCTCATTCTATTGCATTCAGCTCCTCAAAAACTCGTTCAATCCTCAGAATGAGTACAATGCCTCTGAGTGTAATACCCAAGGGCCAATATTGCACTGACCCCAAATTTTAGTGATTGGCCATCAAACCTAGAAAAGTTAAGGGACCCTTCCATTTAAGTTCACTGAATTCGGACTGGCAACACCAAGAATCCCATCTCATACACAGATCATAATCCCTGCAAAAACTCTCATTCTATTGCATTCAGCTCCTCAAAAACTCGTTCAGTCCACAAAATGAGTTCAATGCTTCTGAGTGTGAAGCCAAGCAGAGAAAAAACCATATGTGTTCATCCGTGCTGTTTCTAAAAAACACCCTGGCTTTGGTGAACACCCAACATTAAAATCACTTAAAAATGCCAATAACATCTTCCACAATATATAAATTATAGTATAATCTACGTTTTATGAGTCACTGGTCCTCTTTCAACACACATGGCATGAATCCTTTACCGCGCTGTACTATATCCTGAAGCCATCATGTATTTGCCACATAATTATAGAAGGCATTTGTTCGAAGGGTTCGAGTCAAAAGGAGCTTTCCCATAACTAAATCTCAACGATCTCTCTTGGAAGCCCATATAAATGTAATACCCCAGTGCCAATACTGGAGTGACCACAAATTTTTAGTGATTCGACATTAAACCCAGAAGAGTTAAAGGACCCTTGCATTTAAGGTCACTAAGTTCGGACTGGCAACACCAAGAATCCCATCTCATACACAGATCACAATCCTGCACAAACTCTCATTCTATTGCATTCAGCTCCTCAAAAACTCGTTCAATCCTCAGAATGAGTAAAATGCCTCTGAGTGTAATACCCAAGGGCCAATATTGCACTGACGCCAAATTTTAGTGATTGGTCATCAAACCTAGAAAAGTTAAGGGACCTTTCCATTTAAGTTCACTGAATTCGGACTGGCAATACCAATTATCCCATCTGATACCCAGATCACCCTCCTTGCACAAACTCTCCTTCCATAGTCTTCAGCTCCTCAAAAACTCATTCAGTCCTCAAAATGAGTTCAATGCATCTGAGTGTGAAGTAAAGCAGAGGAGAACAAACGATATGTGTTCAGCCGTGCTGTTTCTAATCAACACCCTCCCATTGGTCCACACACCCAACATTAAAATCACTTAAAATGCCAATAAAGTCTTCCACAATATATCACTCACAGAATGATCCTTCTGAGTCACTGGTCCTCTTTCAACACAAAACATGGTATGATTACTCTACCGAGCTGTACCATATCCTAAAGCCTGCATGTCTTAGCCATATACTCATAAAAGGCATTTGTAATAAGAGTTCGATACAGAGGTAGCTTTTCCATAACTAAATCTCACTGATCTCCCTAGGAAGCACAAATAACTCTAATACCCTAGTGCCAATATTGAAGTTACCCCAAATTTTAGTGATTGGCCATTAAAGCAAGAAATGTTTAGGGACCCATCCAAGGTCACTGAGTTCGGCCTGGCAACTGATACACAGATCGCAATCCTGCACAACTCTCATTCTATTGCCTTCAGCTCCTCAAAAATTCGTTCAATCCTCGAAATGAGTTCAATGCTTCTGAGTGTGAAGCCAAACAGAGACCAAACGATATGTTTTCAACCGTGCTGTTTCTAAAAAACAACCTTTCTTTGGTGAACACCCAACATTAATTTCACTTAAAAATGCCAATAAGTTCCTCCCCAATATATAAATTACAGTATGATCTACATTTTATGAGTCACTGGTCCTCTTTCAACACACATGGCATGAATCCTTTACCGAGCTGTACTATATCCTGAAGTCATCATGTATTTGCCACATTATTATAGAAGGCATTTGTGCGAAGGGTTATGGTTATGGTTAGGGTTAGGGTTAGGGTTAGGGTTAGGGTTAGGGTTAGGGTTAGGGTTAGGGTTAGGGTTAGGGTTAGGGTTAGGGTTAGGGTTTAGGGTTAGGGTTAGGGTTAGGGTTAGGGTTAGGGTTAGGGTTAGGGTTAGGGTTAGGGTTAGGGTTAGGGTTAGGGTTAGGGTTAGGGTTAGGGTTAGGGTTAGGGTTAGGGTTAGGGTTAGGGTTAGGGTTAGGGTTAGGGTTAGGGTTAGGGTTAGGGTTTAGGGTTTAGGGTTAGGGTTAGGGTTAGGGTTAGGGTTAGGGTTTAGGGTTAGGGTTAGGGTTAGGGTTAGGGTTAGGGTTAGGGTTAGGGTTAGGGTTAGGGTTAGGTTAGGGTTAGGGTTAGGGTTAGGGTTAGGGTTAGGGTTAGGGTTAGGGTTAGGGTTAGGGTTAGGGTTAGGGTTAGGGTTAGGGTTAGGGTTAGGGTTAGGGTTAGGGTTAGGGTTAGGGTTAGGGTTAGGGTTAGGGTTAGGGTTAGGGTTAGGGTTAGGGTTAGGGTTAGGGTTAGGGTTAGGGTTAGGGTTAGGGTTAGGGTTAGGGTTAGGGTTAGGGTTAGGGTTAGGGTTAGGGTTAGGGTTAGGGTTAGGGTTAGGGTTAGGGTTAGGGTTAGGGTTAGGGTTAGGGTTAGGGTTAGGGTTAGGGTTAGGGTTAGGGTTAGGGTTAGGGTTAGGGTTAGGGTTAGGGTTAGGGTTAGGGTTAGGGTTAGGGTTAGGGTTAGGGTTAGGGTTAGGGTTAGGGTTAGGGTTAGGGTTAGGGTTAGGGTTAGGGTTAGGGTTAGGGTTAGGGTTAGGGTTAGGGTTAGGGTTAGGGTTAGGGTTAGGGTTAGGGTTAGGGTTAGGGTTAGGGTTAGGGTTAGGGTTAGGGTTAGGGTTAGGGTTAGGGTTAGGGTTAGGGTTAGGGTTAGGGTTAGGGTTAGGGTTAGGGTTAGGGTTAGGGTTAGGGTTAGGGTTAGGGTTAGGGTTAGGGTTAGGGTTAGGGTTAGGGTTAGGGTTAGGGTTAGGGTTAGGGTTAGGGTTAGGGTTAGGGTTAGGGTTAGGGTTAGGGTTAGGGTTAGGGTTAGGGTTAGGGTTAGGGTTAGGGTTAGGGTTAGGGTTAGGGTTAGGGTTAGGGTTAGGGTTAGGGTTAGGGTTAGGGTTAGGGTTAGGGTTAGGGTTAGGGTTAGGGTTAGGGTTAGGGTTAGGGTTAGGGTTAGGGTTAGGGTTAGGGTTAGGGTTAGGGTTAGGGTTAGGGTTAGGGTTAGGGTTAGGGTTAGGGTTAGGGTTAGGGTTAGGGTTAGGGTTAGGGTTAGGGTTAGGGTTAGGGTTAGGGTTAGGGTTAGGGTTAGGGTTAGGGTTAGGGTTAGGGTTAGGGTTAGGGTTAGGGTTAGGGTTAGGGTTAGGGTTAGGGTTAGGGTTAGGGTTAGGGTTAGGGTTAGGGTTAGGGTTAGGGTTAGGGTTAGGGTTAGGGTTAGGGTTAGGGTTAGGGTTAGGGTTAGGGTTAGGGTTAGGGTTAGGGTTAGGGTTAGGGTTAGGGTTAGGGTTAGGGTTAGGGTTAGGGTTAGGGTTAGGGTTAGGGTTAGGGTTAGGGTTAGGGTTAGGGTTAGGGTTAGGGTTAGGGTTAGGGTTAGGGTTAGGGTTAGGGTTAGGGTTAGGGTTAGGGTTAGGGTTAGGGTTAGGGTTAGGGTTAGGGTTAGGGTTAGGGTTAGGGTTAGGGTTAGGGTTAGGGTTAGGGTTAGGGTTAGGGTTAGGGTTAGGGTTAGGGTTAGGGTTAGGGTTAGGGTTAGGGTTAGGGTTAGGGTTAGGGTTAGGGTTAGGGTTAGGGTTAGGGTTAGGGTTAGGGTTAGGGTTAGGGTTAGGGTTAGGGTTAGGGTTAGGGTTAGGGTTAGGGTTAGGGTTAGGGTTAGGGTTAGGGTTAGGGTTAGGGTTAGGGTTAGGGTTAGGGTTAGGGTTAGGGTTAGGGTTAGGGTTAGGGTTAGGGTTAGGGTTAGGGTTAGGGTTAGGGTTAGGGTTAGGGTTAGGGTTAGGGTTAGGGTTAGGGTTAGGGTTAGGGTTAGGGTTAGGGTTAGGGTTAGGGTTAGGGTTAGGGTTAGGGTTAGGGTTAGGGTTAGGGTTAGGGTTAGGGTTAGGGTTAGGGTTAGGGTTAGGGTTAGGGTTAGGGTTAGGGTTAGGGTTAGGGTTAGGGTTAGGGTTAGGGTTAGGGTTAGGGTTAGGGTTAGGGTTAGGGTTAGGGTTAGGGTTAGGGTTAGGGTTAGGGTTAGGGTTAGGGTTAGGGTTAGGGTTAGGGTTAGGGTTAGGGTTAGGGTTAGGGTTAGGGTTAGGGTTAGGGTTAGGGTTAGGGTTAGGGTTAGGGTTAGGGTTAGGGTTAGGGTTAGGGTTAGGGTTAGGGTTAGGGTTAGGGTTAGGGTTAGGGTTAGGGTTAGGGTTAGGGTTAGGGTTAGGGTTAGGGTTAGGGTTAGGGTTAGGGTTAGGGTTAGGGTTAGGGTTAGGGTTAGGGTTAGGGTTAGGGTTAGGGTTAGGGTTAGGGTTAGGGTTAGGGTTAGGGTTAGGGTTAGGGTTAGGGTTAGGGTTAGGGTTAGGGTTAGGGTTAGGGTTAGGGTTAGGGTTAGGGTTAGGGTTAGGGTTAGGGTTAGGGTTAGGGTTAGGGTTAGGGTTAGGGTTAGGGTTAGGGTTAGGGTTAGGGTTAGGGTTAGGGTTAGGGTTAGGGTTAGGGTTAGGGTTAGGGTTAGGGTTAGGGTTAGGGTTAGGGTTAGGGTTAGGGTTAGGGTTAGGGTTAGGGTTAGGGTTAGGGTTAGGGTTAGGGTTAGGGTTAGGGTTAGGGTTAGGGTTAGGGTTAGGGTTAGGGTTAGGGTTAGGGTTAGGGTTAGGGTTAGGGTTAGGGTTAGGGTTAGGGTTAGGGTTAGGGTTAGGGTTAGGGTTAGGGTTAGGGTTAGGGTTAGGGTTAGGGTTAGGGTTAGGGTTAGGGTTAGGGTTAGGGTTAGGGTTAGGGTTAGGGTTAGGGTTAGGGTTAGGGTTAGGGTTAGGGTTAGGGTTAGGGTTAGGGTTAGGGTTAGGGTTAGGGTTAGGGTTAGGGTTAGGGTTAGGGTTAGGGTTAGGGTTAGGGTTAGGGTTAGGGTTAGGGTTAGGGTTAGGGTTAGGGTTAGGGTTAGGGTTAGGGTTAGGGTTAGGGTTAGGGTTAGGGTTAGGGTTAGGGTTAGGGTTAGGGTTAGGGTTAGGGTTAGGGTTAGGGTTAGGGTTAGGGTTAGGGTTAGGGTTAGGGTTAGGGTTAGGGTTAGGGTTAGGGTTAGGGTTAGGGTTAGGGTTAGGGTTAGGGTTAGGGTTAGGGTTAGGGTTAGGGTTAGGGTTAGGGTTAGGGTTAGGGTTAGGGTTAGGGTTAGGGTTAGGGTTAGGGTTAGGGTTAGGGTTAGGGTTAGGGTTAGGGTTAGGGTTAGGGTTAGGGTTAGGGTTAGGGTTAGGGTTAGGGTTAGGGTTAGGGTTAGGGTTAGGGTTAGGGTTAGGGTTAGGGTTAGGGTTAGGGTTAGGGTTAGGGTTAGGGTTAGGGTTAGGGTTAGGGTTAGGGTTAGGGTTAGGGTTAGGGTTAGGGTTAGGGTTAGGGTTAGGGTTAGGGTTAGGGTTAGGGTTAGGGTTAGGGTTAGGGTTAGGGTTAGGGTTAGGGTTAGGGTTAGGGTTAGGGTTAGGGTTAGGGTTAGGGTTAGGGTTAGGGTTAGGGTTAGGGTTAGGGTTAGGGTTAGGGTTAGGGTTAGGGTTAGGGTTAGGGTTAGGGTTAGGGTTAGGGTTAGGGTTAGGGTTAGGGTTAGGGTTAGGGTTAGGGTTAGGGTTAGGGTTAGGGTTAGGGTTAGGGTTAGGGTTAGGGTTAGGGTTAGGGTTAGGGTTAGGGTTAGGGTTAGGGTTAGGGTTAGGGTTAGGGTTAGGGTTAGGGTTAGGGTTAGGGTTAGGGTTAGGGTTAGGGTTAGGGTTAGGGTTAGGGTTAGGGTTAGGGTTAGGGTTAGGGTTAGGGTTAGGGTTAGGGTTAGGGTTAGGGTTAGGGTTAGGGTTAGGGTTAGGGTTAGGGTTAGGGTTAGGGTTAGGGTTAGGGTTAGGGTTAGGGTTAGGGTTAGGGTTAGGGTTAGGGTTAGGGTTAGGGTTAGGGTTAGGGTTAGGGTTAGGGTTAGGGTTAGGGTTAGGGTTAGGGTTAGGGTTAGGGTTAGGGTTAGGGTTAGGGTTAGGGTTAGGGTTAGGGTTAGGGTTAGGGTTAGGGTTAGGGTTAGGGTTAGGGTTAGGGTTAGGGTTAGGGTTAGGGTTAGGGTTAGGGTTAGGGTTAGGGTTA